>NC_141791.1:7277386-7427386 GCF_054643075.1 Acanthaster planci
CATTTTTTGGATCTGGACTTTATCCTATAGGCTAAAGATCAGATGCAGTTAAAAACAGAATGCACCTGTTGCCTTGTTTCTCTGGCCGTATTTAACTTTCAGTTAGAAAATCTTTCACTCAAAAACCTCCGTCCAATCCTCCTTTCAGAGACACACGGTGACATTATTAAACGTTGCAAAAATGATCAGAACATTGCAAACTCATTTAAGTCATGTGTCAATTCATATTCGGGTTCGACGCTTCTTTGATTGTCAACGTCCATTGTGTGCAAAGACCCCCTTTGTGTTTTCGTCTGCGTTACTGGCCTTCAAGTATATTTTTGAGCAGTGGGCTTGCCACTCATGAATTGCAGAAACTAATCACATTTTCCACAAATAAGGGGCCTGCTTGAATCAATCAATTTAGATTCTGCTGTTTCCGTCGCGGTGTTTCTGCTCCATTTGCGTCTTCCTTGTGTTTCTTCCACTCCAATATCTCTGATCAAGATTTCACTCAGGCAGCAAGAATATCTTTATTTGATGAGGGATGGGTTGACCTTTCTCGTTCAATTTCGCCACGCGTTCATCGCGGTGCGTATTCCTCGTGATCTCCAAAAAGATATGTCAGGACTTTTTCCGGCCATCAGTTTTATCTGTTTTAACCATCAGTTTCATATAAAATGCTGTCTTCATTTGTATACCGGTTATAATAAAAGCTATTTGTTTCCCTAACAACGGCACAGCTCCATTATACTACCGCCTGTCTTCTCTGGTGTTGGCCACGTCGCATTTCTGATACACTTCTCTTTCGATTTGAGGATTATTTTTGTTTGCCAAAACCGAGAGTCACTCGGTAATTTTGTCATGCATGAGGCTGACCTGAATGCAATGGCCTCAAAACACACAAAGCCCATCCCAGTATATATTGTTTCTCCCGACTTCTTAAAATATTTAAGAAATGCTATGCAGGACCAACAGTCGACAACCCGCATTTCTCATATTTTGCAAGTAGATTTTCAGGTTTATAGTTTTCGCGTCAACTATTTTAAAAAACACTAATTTTTCTGCTAGTAAATATTTGGACTTTACTTTGACGACTCTCGCAACGGAAGTGAAAACGTCAAATTCCAGTAGCAAAAATTAATGTGATGCTCCAGAGGTGGACAGTGCAATTTTCTCATTTTCTGCAAGTGGATTTTAAAAAAATAGGGACATCCAGTTTCAAAAAACAGAACTTTCTTCCTGTAGAAATTTGGATTCTACCTTGATGACTAGCGGTCATCACATATCTAATTACACCCTTGGTACTTTCTTTCTTTGACGTCTGGTGGTTAATTTGCCGGAAATATTAATTTTGTATACAAATCTTATGTACCATAAATGCTAATTTATTCCCATTCGATAAATCATGACTCTACGTTATGCTTGATTTGACTGAAATTATCGACACAAAATCAGAGGAAGCAAAACAAAAGAGTGGAATGAAGCAAGACGGGAAACTGCGAAACAGACCTGATTCAACTTTTCATTCTCAAATTGTTCATCAAATATTTTAAAACTTACATACTTTTCAACGATTGAGAGCGTACCTTCAAAGCGGATTTTTGTTCTATGTGGCATTTGCCATCATTTGTGTTCCGAAATGTCAATTGCCAATTAAGAAACACCGTCGGACTTAACGGCAAACTTCAATCAACAACAAAGGTTTGCTGCACCGAAAGGATTCGAAGAAATTAATTGAAATTGATACTAAGCTTGTTATTTTTTCTCACGGCGAGAAAAAAAAACTACCAGCAAAACTGCATGCATTATGGAGAATTTCCAGTAAGAAACTGACTGAGAAGATTGGTAAGGGGTCTGGTCATTACAGAGAGTGATTAGCGCTGAAAATCATAAACTCTTTTCGTGGCGTTGTTCGTGGGGGGCATAAAATATAACTCCATCAAACATGACAATGCCCATTTACGATTTCCCACAAGTGATAACTGCCCGTGTTATTTCCTACAGGTACACACTGCTTTGTTATTTCAAACGGTGGATAACTGTTCCACTGATTCCCCCCAGGTGACTGATTTCAAAGCTTACCGCGGCCTTCAGAATGGAACACTCTTGCTAAAGTATTTTTTGTTTATAACTGAAAATAGAACATCGTTCTGTTTACGCGTATAAGCCTATGATTTATCCTCGGCTGATCCTAGGGACACTAATTTACACAGTGGTCACCGAAAACGGAGTAGTCTATGAACAAACATCGTTGTGCCGGTATCTATCAATATGATGGTTGAGATGGTTTATGGAGGATGAAAAGTGGCCACCTGCTTTCAGAATGGTAGAAAAGCAGATTTTATGTTCTGGTAACATGCAATTTCGACTTTTCTGCCACCTCAAAAGCAGACCGAACATTGTTTGGTTATGCATTTTTCTATTTTTCTGCTTTCCTGCTTCAAGAAAAGCAGATTTTGATTTTACTTCGTTCGCTGGCGGCCGAAAAGCGGACATCTGCTTTTCTCCTTTCGAACAGGCAGAAATGAGGATCGAACATTTTGACAACAACCGTGAATTCTACTATTTTGCTTGATTATTGATACCGGATGAGCAGTTGTACATAGGCGGCCGAAAAGTGGTCATCTGCTTTTCTGCCTTCCAAGGGCCGTGAACGGGGTCGTGAACTTCAGGTTATGACCATTTCCTTTCCTGGAGATTGGAGACGTATAAACCAATAATTACAGTTCAGCCGATCTTTTATAATAACAGATTCAAATGTTTTCCTTGGCCCAAGTAAGCTTGTTGGATGACAGCTGTAAAACAGCATGTATTTCCTTTGAGGTGCTGTTTCCTCACGGGTCACTGATACTGCCGTCTGGGATTTTTCCGCAGAAAACATGGTTAAGCATTGGTTTCTATACTGATATTGATCTTCACTCCCCCAGAACCGATATGGTCGTGTAGCCTACAGATTCATGGCCCCATTCACAGCCCAATGAGGACAAAAAAAGCAGATGGCCACTTTTTGGCCACCTATGTGAGATCTGCTTTTCCGGTATCACAAAAGCAGAAAAGTTGAATTCACGGTTGTCGTCAAAACGTTCAATCCACTTTTCTGTTTGTTTGACAGGTAAAAAGCAGATGGCCACTTTTGATCCTCCATAATGGTTATTATGGGTAATATGGTTAGCACTTTTGTATTCATTATCAACTTAATTAATTACTCTGCGTTAGATTATGTTTCAACACATTGCATGAACCCTTCCACCCGCGGGGACTTTAATACAGCAAAAAAGCAGTATAAATGACGAGATATCGAGAAATGTTGTTAAGAATGCGACTCACCGAGATGAAGTGGAATGAGAAATACTGAGGTGAGGAAATCGCACACGGCCAAGCTCACAATGAACATGTTGGTCAAAGAGCGCAGCGAGGGCACCCGGGCCACTGTGAATACCACCAGGACATTACCAGTGATGCCCAGCACTGCTATGACACCGTACACGGCCCTCAGCCACAACTGGTCCTCGAAGGATCCCTCAGCAGACCAGTCGCGGTCCCGCCCTCGGTCCTCGTGTTGGTAACCTTCAGTGGTCATCTCCAGGTGCCGGTTTATGGGGAGCTTTTTGGGTGTCCTCTTCGTCTCACCTACCCGATCAGTGATGGTTGGCCAACATATCAAGTTTGTTACAGCTTCGATTAAAGGCAAGTTCACTACCAGTATGTTTTAAAATTTTTTTGATGCTGAGGGATATTTTGACAATATTTTCAAACCACAATTTGGAAAATCGAAACTTTGTTTCGAATTTCTCTGCACCTATAGACCTCTCAGCGCTTACTTGGACAGCCAATTGTTTGGATTCATTTTTTCTTCAAAGCATGAAGGACTTTCGTCGTCAGCTTCCTCGTGGCGTATTGTGTAAATCCGTATCAAGAATATAGAGATGGTGAAAAAAGGCGTTCTTTACTCGGCAATGTTTGATGCCATCGTTGATATACCAGCGAAGCAATGCCCAGTCACGGGTGATGCAACATAATCACCATTTCACACTGTAAGACAAATTGGAATCTGGTTAAGAAGATTCAACACCAAGGCTTTCACGATGACGAGTGGTCCTCATACAAAAGCGCCAGTTACGGCACGCTTCCAGCTCGAAGAATTTATCGTATACAGTAACGTATGGAATGCGGCTTACAGGTCCAGATTCGAAATGAGCTACATAGTTTCGGCGGGCACTCTTTAAATTAGTGCCTCATCCTCTTGGATAAACGCGTCCATCTGCAAGGACTGCATATTACTCAGTGTGCGGGAAGGAAAAATGGGCGAATCAACCAACATTTCGTAAATGTACCTGCGGTGTATAAAATTTTGACACCTTTAAGTGCGGGCTGATGATATGGGCCCTCGCATAATGATGTTGACGTCACCCGTAGGTTGCACGTGCGCAGTGGGGGAAGTTTGCTGCGGGTAGTGATTAATTTCACTGTGGGTGCTTGCAGATCATTTTGCGGAGCAAAAGATCCTGTGATACTTACAATAATAATGCTCGGGCAAGTATATACAGGGTACGGGTGGGGGCTAGAATTACAGTGGCATTGCTGTGAGGGGTTGAATTGACGTAATCAGGGACGTATTTGGAGAGGAACTATTGGCAAACTCTAAACCCAGTACTACTCTCGTGTTTTCGTAAATACATGCGTACAAGGTGGAAAAAAGATCATAAATCAGGAACGTCGATTCAATTCACTCATCATACAAAAGCCGACGCCAAAGGTAATGCTAATGATGGGGATTATGATTAGGAAATCGATTTGCTATTATCATACCACATACTGTGCTTTATTTCATTTCAGTCTGTTTCATTTTATTTCCTTCCGTTTTATATTTGGTGATCCTTTGGCATTTTGCTTTTGTTTTTCTCGAAAGAACTATCTTTCACCAAATTTTCCCAGTTTTTCTTCTCGTTTTATGTGTGTCATGTATACCTCACTGAATTACATGAAAATGTAGTCGACAGTTAAACACAATGCTAAACGCTCATTTTAAGATGAGTTTACCAATGACATAACTTTGATCGCCCTGCTGATTGGTTGGTGGTAGTTTGAATATTTGCTTTGTTGTATTTGTCTTTGTTTTTTGGGTTTTTTTTTTTGGTGCAGAGCAGTATTTTCTGTAGATCATACCACTGATTCATAAGCCAACATTAGCCGTTGTTCCGTGCACCTCACATGCTGATTTGCTCAAGAACGTCCAAAAACCCACATACGGGTTTGTAAAGTTTATTCGACCCTGCGCGCCAGTCAACGAGATTCGTATGTCAACATTGTGAAGCAGTTAGGAGCAAATACATTAATTGGTTGAACGCCATCGGCTGATTTATTTATCGCTCAACATGGCTGCCTTCACGGAACGAAAGTCTGTGATTGATTTTGTGGTGTCACGGTCACGCGCCTCCGACGAAGGCGAGGGCGCCCTCCTCCTCAAGGCGTGACGGCGGACGGCACGTACCGGAAGGTCTCTGAGGTCGAGTTCGGGCGCATTGTTCCCGTATGTTCACGAACGGCTCGATTTGTTGTTCGTGGGTCGGCCGCTCGAACGCCGGGAACAAACAACCGGTTATCACAAGCAACATGCAACATGGCGGCGTCCATGTACGTTATTCGAGAGTTAAGGTTTGGATGGGCTGAATTCTTTTCTATATAAACAGGAACATTAATTTTTTGCAAAACTACCCATTGTCTACATGGTCTTTGGCTTTGTAAGCCATCTCTACGCTACTTTTTGCAGCTGTTCAAAAATCAAAATCTCACGAGTTTTTCCGTGTGTTCCTGTAAAACTCTGACGAGGAGGTGGTGTGTGGTCCTGTTCCGAGAACAGTGTTCTTGAGTCGTGTTCCCGCTGTACGAGCGCGAGAACAAGAAACCCGTGTCCTTGAAGAACAGGCCGCCCGAACTCGACCCACGTGGCTAGAGACGAGTCCGTTGAGACGGAAGTATACCGTCCCGGTCTGGAAATTCCGTTGACTGGGCTGTTGGGCACCAGCAGGTCTGACGTGATTGGCCCGATGCCTCGTGACGTAACTAAAACAACACATGACTCCGAGAATAAGACAGCCTGTGATTCGAAATAACGACCCTTAAATGCCTGACAACAAAATGGTAGCTGGTTTATTCATCAGTGCCACTTCAATCATAAGCACAACAATCTGCTGTATACTCCAAATTAGACAGGAATTGAGTTGCAGGTAGGCTCACAGAAGTCTTTTAAACAGTAACGTTACCTGTTAGCTCCATAAATAATGCTGATATGCTGGACAACCTGTTCTTGTTGGCCTATCCACCATGGAAACTTAAACCAAGTGGTAATTGCCCCCTAACAATACATTTAATAAACAGTTTGTTATCCACAGCACTGTCTAGTATTTCTGCATTTCAAGGTGAGAGGACAAAATGGAATATCTGTATCGGTTGGCAGATTTCTTTCTAGAATTTGATGAAAACAAGTCGGCACATTTTTACAGTATGCAAATTAGAATTAGACTGTGGGTAAGTTGGCATGAACATTTTTGCTGAAAATGTTTTCCACAAAAAACACTTGGTTGAATTCTCAGAAAGGCGACATTTTCTTGTCAAGGGGCAGGGGTAGTTTAGCATTATATGGGACTAGTATATGTTTTGCAGATGGGATTTGTACCTGCCTTATTGGGAAACATTGTCATTTGTTAAACCCCGGCTTTTGCAGGTCCTATGCAACCTATTTGACGGGCGACGCACGACGGGCAACGGGCGACGGCAGATATGGAATTCCCTAGTCGGGCCCTCTGTTAGAGTGCACAGCGCCATACATAATCTTATCCCGCGTCTGTGCCTAGCGCCCTCTGTCGCGCGTCACAATATGATTCAACCTCGAAAAATGTATTTTCTTCTGATTTAGAGGTCCAGGACTGAAGTATTTCTTCCCTAATAGAGGTAAACAAAACTGCACTACAAACCTGCAAAATTATTGCTCCGCCACTGAGACGTTTTGAGTTTCAAAGAAGGATTCATTTATTCATTCATTCAATCTTGGAAGATTCGTGGATTTTAAGTTGGCCAACCACTGGCTGTGGAAACCAGGACTCTGAATTTGCAAAAGAAATGTCTACTGTGATGGACAACCGAGGTACATCCATTTGGTTTATCCGCCCCGAGCTGAAGTGCTCCCCCAATCGGCGAAAGAAAGACAGGTTACAAGCGGGTTCTTGCACGCGTTCTGTGTGTACGCAAGACCATACTACATGCCGCAATTCGGTTCGTAAGTGACTTCGTCACAAAGGCGGACGCGCCATGATTTGCAGGCTCCCATTGGACGATCGCTGAAATTGTGCGTTAACTTCCGGTTCCATGGTTCAATGCAAACGGCGATCAATGCGTGTAACTCTACGCAAAACTCAATCGCGCTCACACAAACCGAACTTGAAGGAGAGCCACGACCGACAAAGACAAACAAGAGCTGACAGACCGACTACAAAAACTCACCGACTTGAGATCGGTTCGATGAACGTCTTTATTACGAACACATACTGTATATTGTGCCCCCCCCCCGTTTTTGAAACGTCCATGGCCGGCCAAGTCACTCCCACCTTTACCAGCCCCCCCCCCCAAATTTCCAGGACAGATTTACACAGTGGGGTGAAGTGGAGATCTGTCGTCGATGGCCTATGCTCCTCTAGGGGCGAAGTATTACCAGTTTCTTTATTAAGGGTGTTCATTTTCACATATAGCATCAAGAGCTAATTTGTGTAGATGGTGATTAAACTTAAACAACAATTAACGCTCACCGTTTTCAACTTTCACGTTTTACAAACTCACGTATCAGTGCACAGGGAACAGTGAACGACTTGTAAAGCATGAAGTTGGTTGAACACTTAGGCCCATTTGACACGGGATTAATTTTTTTCCAATTTAGCTGAATCTGCAGAAAAATATGAAGAACCACAAATAAAGAAACGTAGCCTGGTATTTTCAGCACCTGCGTTTTTCGTTTTCACATTTGTTTCGGGGGGCCTTGCTCCTCCCCCTCGCAACGCCCACGTACTGGAAATTACATCGGACATAATTTGATGGAACAGTAATGCGGGTCACTTCTACACGTTTGCACCGAATATACCTAAATTAAGTCAGGTTCTAAATAACGAACAATACTTCATAGCGCCTGTGAATCTTTCGTAAAATTACGAGAAAGGAGTAGTCCTGTTAGAAAAAATGCCACCCAAAAACCTCTGGGAATGAGGTTGTCTGTACTCAAGTTGACTCATCGTTGGAAATCCCCGGGCATGTTACAACATTGTTGGGAAACTTCGTCTTATAGGGTAGCCTGCTTTAAATGGCACACGAAGTACATAGGGCAATGGCGTGGCATGTTTTATTGTGCCGAGAAGATTGCGAACCCATTAATAGTTTTGACGGTTAAAATTGAAATGTCAACCAGGTGAGAAGTGGTGGCGGAGCGTGCACCAGTCGTGAATGATCGCTCTGTTCATGGCGTTTAAACGACACGGACTGTGGCTACACTGGGAAATTGTGCACAGGTGATCTGTGACATTGTGAACCGAAGGATAAGTACTGTACATGTAAATATATTTGACGTGACATTTATCAACGTTCGAAAACTTGACTGACGTACGTCGGATTTGTTTGATCACTGAAAAATTAAACTTGCAATTTTAGTTGCCCAAGTTACTAGTGTTCAACTTGTACAACTTTTCATAAATAAACTTTGAGCTCCCTGAAGATGGCGGAAGGAGTGACTCAGCGTTCGATTTTGACGAAGTTTGGTGAGGAACATCTCCAGTGTTCAATTTGTACAGATTTGCTCAGGATTCCCAAGACACTGGCTTGCTTGCACAGCTTCTGTGAGGACTGTCTTTGTCAGTGCCAAAGGTCACAGAGAACTATTGTGTGTCCGTTGTGTAGGAAAGAAACGGCGAGTCCAAAGGGGGGAGTCAAGAAACTAGCCACTGACTTCAAACTAGCAAGCATGATCGAAGCAGTTGCTCAAGACGAGGCTGACCAAACGATCCCAACTTGTAGCGCTCATGCTGGGAGGAAATGCGTGGTGTTTTGCGAGACATGCTGTGAGCTGATATGCCTTACTTGCCTTCAAGAGTCCGACTTGCACAGGAAACATGAAGTTGGAGAGGTCAGTCAAGAAACAGTACTCGCCAAGAAAAGGCAGTTTATGAAAGAACACCAGTCCAAGTGCGATGAATACTTCAAAGAGAACGTCACGGCTTTAGAAACGGCAGGGATGTTGAGGAAAGACTTGGAGGAAACAGTAACACAAGCCCAGAAGGCGGTGGAAGCTAAAGCTGACGAAGAAATTGCTAAAATAATAGCTGCAAAAGAATTTTTACTAAATCAAATCGATGAGATCAAGACAGGTAGAGAAAGACAGCTCAGTGGTTTCACAGAGGAATTAGTCTTTCGAAATGAAACTCTCCAGCAAATGATTCATCACTCTCAAAAGGCACTGAAAACGTACAATGACTATGTGTTTCTTCGAGGATTCTCTGAAGTAAGCTCTAGCTTCAAAGTCCTTGCCGACCATCCCCATCCCAGGACAGACAGGATTGTGCACGGTTTACAGTTCAGCCCAGCGATTACAGCAGGAGCAGTCCACCTCGGAAGTCTGTTGACACGTGATGGAGGAGAGTGGAAGTTGAGAGCAGAGACGAGTCACTCAGCAAGTGAGGGTGGAAGAGGTGTCACTGTCAGACATGATGGCACAGCCCTTGTTGCAGACGTATGGACTCAAAGAATTGTCGAAGTCACATCGGGAGAGAACCTTGTAACTTTGAAATCCATGAAAACGTGTAAGCTATACACAAACAAATTACCATTTCCAGGATAAAGTTTGCTGTAACACGACGTGTTTTGACCAGTTATTGATTCCTATGACATGGATGGCAAACAGGGGTCATAGTTATTCCACTTCATAATCATATCCCTTTACTAAAATGCAATTAGAAACTAATTTGTGTCACCTTTTTTGTAAAGGTCCACGCGATGTATCGGTGACGAGCCACTGTATGGTAGTAGTTGACGACACTGCCTTTGTCAAGATGTTCGCACTTGACAAGAGTGTGCAAAATTTTCAGTTTCCCACTATGCCGTCTTGTGAGGTTGAAACAACCAACGTGGATCTCCGGAGTGTAGCTATCAACGGATGCGGCAACGTCGTTGTTGGCGATGTCAAAAGGAACAT
This sequence comes from Acanthaster planci, assembly GCF_054643075.1. NCBI lineage: Eukaryota > Metazoa > Echinodermata > Asteroidea > Valvatida > Acanthasteridae > Acanthaster > Acanthaster planci. The sequence continues at coordinate 7,287,597 of NC_141791.1, forward strand.
GTTGACAGAGCATCAACCCTCTGATGGCGTCATTGTGCGGGAGCTGGCGTTGGATACACCACCCGAGTTCTTGGCAATAAATAGCGAGTCCCAGGCACTGGTCTCTAGCGAGTACAGCGGCGTCGTGAAGTGTATCCACCAAGGTCGCACCGCGTTCACCATCATGCCAACTATCAGAGGCACCAAAGTGCGATGTTGCACCGGTGTGTCATGGGGGAAAGATCAGGTCTTCTACGTTGCCATGCACAACAAGGCCAGCGGCACTGGCCAGGTTCACCTGTATGGCGCATCGGGCCAGTTCCTGAAATGTATCATTCAAGGGCTCCATTTACCCCAGGGCATTAGCGTGACTAAGGACAACACGCAAATTGTCGTTGCTGACTACGACACGATCAAAATTTATCAAAAAGACTAAGGGATATTACAACATTAAAATCGCTGTAAATAAACGAGACATTACTGCACATAAAATATGACAGTGAGCCTCTATAAGAAGTATACAGTAAAAGGATATAAACAAATTTTCACATGAAAGGAGATCATTAAATAATGACCAGCAAGTCAGACTATAATTTTAATGCGCATGACCAGATTGACAGGTATTCAGAAAAGCTAAGACTGTACGAATGTGTGCTTTGCAATTAAATGCAGATCTTAAAATAATTTATAACTTTCCTAGGTATGGTAGGAAGTTGAAAATGTTGGGCAAGAATATGCTCGGGAAAAAAACAAGATAACACCATAAATTTCCAAGAAAATCGTTCTTGCGCCAATTCTGTTTTAGAACAATTATAGTTCGTCATTTTGACAAAGACATCACGACAGAAATTCTGAATAAAATGCAATTTATTTAACCTTAGAGGATACTTTTGAAGTAAACTCAAGTGACTTTGTTATTCGCAATAGGAAAACAAAAATAAAGGAGTTCACTTGATGAATTTCTCTAAGGCAAAATTGTATTCAACTTCGTATTCCATTTCAATGTATGAAAACTATTTGACGTCGCTTTGGGGTTTCATGACCCAGGGGAGGACCCACAATTTTTTTGGCTGGGGAGTCGATTGTTCATATGGGTTGGACTTACTATACATGTATTTGTCCACAACCAGAACAAGACCCCTACATGTTTTTATTCTTTTAAAGGGTTTTCCGATCTTTCTGCAACCCCTCCCCAATGGAAAGTACGCATTTAAACTTTTCCTGTCAAAAATGAGGGCAGTTCAGCCATTTATGGAAAGACCTGACGACTCATTCTAATGGGTTTTTTCTGTTCAAACTGCGAATCCAAAATTTGCTTGTCTAAAATATATATGCTTGCTGGCTTATTCCCCTGTAAATTGTACCATGAATCACGAAAGACAAGGACCCTCAGGCCAGCAAATTGAACAAAAATCGAACAATTACGTGCACAAATTAAAATAACATTGAGGTTTTTCCTTACAGGTTTGCTCAAGAATGTGGAAATTCTCATTAGCATAAAATAAAAAAACACCATTATATCCTTCAAAAATACCCGAACAAAAATTGATGAAAAGAATCAAGGGTTGTATAATGTTATTAAACTGTCATAACATAAACCCTTTAAGACTATAGCCTCGGCACACTCTCAATGAGATTGATTGGCCTGGTCAGCGTGAAGTTGTAAAAGCCATTGTGACCTCGCATTAAGACAACATGGCTAACATAGGGTCTATTCATTTTATGTCACAATTGTGTATTTTCCACAAGTGGCTACTAAAACTCTAGGTCTAGTTGTCAGCACAAAGGTAAAAAAAAGACTCACATTGAGTCCCAAGCAGCTATCAAGACACCAGATAATAACACACGTATTACTATAATTGAAAATACAACCCTCCTTAAAATTAATGGGACAAACATTTGAACGAAATTGGGTAGATCTATCGATAAAACCAACTATTTTTTCTGCAAACTGTGGTTGTAAGCAAAAGAGATTGTAAGCAAAAGATGGAACAGGCACTCTCAGTGTAATACGTAACTAACAACAAAGTTTTGAAACCTTCAGTTTTGTGGTTGAAACATGTAATTTGAAGCAAAAAAACGGAAGTAATATTTCTGTGGATTATTATAATGTAGCCAAACAGCACCATTGCAATTAATATGGATATTAGCCATGGCGGCCTGGCTTCCTCATACCTATGTTGACCTACATGTATCCCCCAAAACTGAAAATGATAATACATGTAGCTATCAGTATCAGAACAACTTCCCGGAAACATGTAGATTTTGGTGTACTGTTGGTTAGATGTAGACCTCCGACACGCTATGGCTCCAAATAGATGGTGTCAAAGGTTTGTTTGAAAGGTCGCCTTCAGAGTGCATTCCCGGATCCGATGCGTGGGCTGGGTTTGTCATAAGCACTCGGTGTACATGTACATTGCTTTCGGGTTGCACTATGCAGCATGCAGTGATTTGAGTTTATTATCGGTTGCAGTCGATAATGGTCGACTTGTGGCAGAATTTTCCCAGATGGCTGACAAGGTACTTCCTGCGGTAGCCAAGAACTACGTCATCCTGAGGGGAATCCCCTGGCCTCCCATGGTGACAGAGGAAGCCCTGGACGCCATCAAGAAATTACCAATCCGAGATGATGATATTTTGGTGGCCACCTTTCCCAAAGCAGGTGGAGTATTGCGGTTGGGATTTCGTGCAGCTTCCGAATATGTACACAAAGTTGTAAAATTGGCAGTACCGTACTTCATTAGACAATAGCTTTGAAAACCTTGACCGAATTTTCGTCAGTCGGGAGTCAACTTTGTCAAATACGGTCACCATGTTGGAGAGGGATGACTACTGTTTTAATTGGACGGCAATTTGTGCAGATCTTTTGCCTAGAACTAAAAACGTTGGGGCTAAGGTACATGTATCTCAATCCCCATTAATTCAAGTGTTTGTTGCAAAATGTGTGAAAAATCACCGCACTAAAGGCAAGCTTATTTTTGTTATATTCGTTTTGGTGTCCAGATTCCAAAATATGGGTATCCTTACACATGTAATCGTAAAGCATCATTTTAGAAAACTCATGAATGTTCTGCACAGTGCCAATGATGTTTCAACGATATCGGAGACTATTTCAAGCAAGGATGGAACCCTAGCTCTGCCCTGTATTGATGTTAAACTTGAACCAAAGTCAGATGACAAGAGAGTCTCAATGGCTTTCTGCAGACTTAGAAAGTAGCTCAGGAAGAGGTTTAATATTTTGCTGCCTAATTCGCTTCTTTTCCGGACATCAGTGAAGTGAACCCTTGATATAAAGGCGAGTTTTGTAGGTGATCATTGGCTCTCGGGGTTACTTTTTTCTTTACTAAGGGACGAACTGGCTGTCCGAAATCTGCCGTCTTGTTGTTACTGATGGCGACATGGATCTGGCGTGTAAAATCCATCTGTGTCATCCACTGGAGTTTGTGCACTACCAGGGCGCCCAGGCCGAACCCAGCGCGGACGACCGGCCGCTGTACCGGCGCGTAAGTGACTGGCCATCGCCTCGAATTCTACATACGCACGTGCCAATTCAGCACCTACCGGAGGAGGTTTTGACGCAAGGAAAAGGCAGGGTAGGAAAAATAAAACAGTTCTAAACTTGCTATGCGGTGGTGTATGTGGGTCACGATGTTCATGCTGCACCCCAGAAGTCATTGTGTTTGGCGTGTTGAAGTCTTTACAAAAACCAAAGAATTGTGTTGAAAATGAATTCTTTTAACGTGCCAGTCAGTACATCGGTAAGACACATCCTATTAGCCAGGTTGTAAATGTTTCGTTATGGATTTTGTATTTCAAAATGCAGGTCATCACAAGTGTCCGAAATCCTAAGGATAGTGCTGTATCGGAGTTCCATTTCCTCAATAAAGTTCGCCCTGGTGCTCCTCTTAGTTTCGCCGATAGTCTGGAAGAAAACTTCTTCACCGGGAAAGGTTGGCTGACGTGAAATTCTTTGGTTTGTTGGCAATAACTCAGTAAAGCTTAGATGTGACTACAGATCTGCCGCTCGATTATTTCTGAAGTTACAGACATGCATCAAAGTATGTTTCACGCGATGGCAATTCTATCTGCTTATTTTCTCAGGGCCGTATGGATCTTGGTTTGATCACGTGCTTGGATACTGGGACAGAAGACACGAAAAGAACCAGTTTGTTCTCAAATACGAGGATATGAAAATGGTAGGTCTCAGCCCTCGATGGGGAAACCAAACCATGACAAATGCATGGACGTTTACACCAAAGATCGTATAGCGCAAGATGGCGAACTTCACCGTGAATGCACGTAAAACGTTGTAATCGCATGGGCGCCATTTGAGCAAGCGATACGCCTGCGCAATGCGCATTGATGCGCATATGGGCAGGCGCCGCGGCAGGCACGTGCACCTGGTGACCCTGCGCCTGTACATTACCGTAAACTGCGCAGGCGTATCGCTTGCTCAAATGGCGCCCATGGTAATTACATCTTTTGGGCAGAGCTATCCATCTTGCGCCTTCGGCGCTATACGATCTTTGGTTTACACCATCTATCTACAATTGTGTTGTAATGAGGGCTGAGCCGACTTCTAATATTTCAGGTCCTCTCCTCCAAGTCCCACGTTTAACCCTTATAAAGCATATCAAGAACACCAACGACAGAAAAGGCGATACATTGGATGTTTCATTGTTATTCAAAGTTAAAGTGATAAGAAATATACGTCTCGCATCTTTGCGTATGTTAAGTTCTTCAGAAGGAAGTGAGTCTTATTTTCGGGGCCGGGTTAAGTCCTCTAAAACGTAGATGGATGCTTTAAACCCAGCTTATCGCGTTCATCAAAAGCTGTATCTATACTGAGAGCGTGACAAACAAGGCACATCCCTATTAGATGCATGAATGAGTGAGTATATGCCAACCAATTCTGTGATAGGAAACAACCTCTTAATTCTTCATTAATATCTAGTGACATCAATATGCTCTATAAAATCGTGACATAAATATTTTCATTCATAGCGCATGTAATCATCAAGGGCATAAATCCCCGGGATGGGGTATACAAATATATTTGCACCCGATGAGCCATTCCCTCATATTGTGCGAACAGAATCTGGGAAATTGATGGAAATGTAAACTTTTATGCGGCTACGTGCGTGCATGTGCGTCAATCGGTGGGGGCGGGGGGACAAGTCCCCCACTTTTCCAAGTGAGAGATGTTATATCAATTCCCCCCCCCCCACTTTTTAACCTCAATGGAAACGTATAGCTTGCATGTGTAAAAAAAATGGCTGAAGTAGCCAAACATTGTCTCAGATCACACCACAGAGCATCTAGGCCTATACTACAAAAGTTTTCCGGGCGCTTAGAGGGCCCCGGACCCACGCCTAGCGCTCGCATTTGTTCTGATCAAGGCTATAGTCCCCCCCCCCTTTTCAAAACGGATTAACGCCCTTGCGTGCGTGCATGAAAAGAGCTGACATATAGACATATATAGAGAGAGCAGCACCAACTTCGGACTTTGAAACTAAAACGGTTCTTCATTATGTGCATTGTACAGCATGCAGCTACTATTTGCTAATAATGTCCTTGTGCACTGACGCATAAGTCACCGTTTGGTTTCAACTTGTCACAGCTCTCTCTTTAATTCAACAGCTATAAACAATAAGCAGCGCCTCTAGCATTTGACAGTGTCCAGCGACCCTCATCCGTTTGAATTTTTACAAGGGTTTCGGGTTTCTGAAAATAGGATTTCACACCCCCTCCCCAATCTGCACCATGTTAAGACTGAAATGTGTCTCGATGTGAACGCTTCTCCCGCAGAATACTCGCAGAGCGATCGTTCAAATCGCCGGCTTCCTCGGGCGGTCTCTCTCCGATGGCGTTATTGAAAAAATACTTGCTTTAGTGACAGTAGACAGCATGAGGGCTCGATTCTACTCATCAGGAGAGGAAGTGGGTAACAAGAAAGCGGGCCCGTTACATCTACTTCGAAAAGGTTGTCCTAATTCAGCACTTTGTAATGGGAACAGCATACCATTGACAATGAAATTTGCTTGTTTTATTTTGGTCCGCTGCTTCCCTCTTACCACAGTGACTATGAAGTAAGACTTGATTTTCAAATATGCTGGCCTATAAAGCCCCTACAAACGCTGGAATTTAGATACCCTCCCCTTTTTTGCCCGAATTATTGTCCCCTAAATGATTTGAACATACCTATCATGTCCTCTTGGAGACCCCGTCCCTTTTAATGCAGTCGCAGATGAATTCCTTTGTAAAGCCTCCACGGTTCACTCTTTTGTTTACTTCCCACATTTCCTTTTGTTTTCCTGTTTTGGAAAATGACAGGGGTCGTCGGGGATTGGAAGACAGTGTTCACTGTGGCACAAAATGAAACCCTGGACAAATTGTACCGAGACAAGATGAGTGGCTCTGGACTTACCTTCGACTTTGAGTAGCTGGAGCAACCGTCGCCAATAGATTTACATAGGGGCCTACTTTTAGAACCGACTGCTGGATCGTCACTGTAGTATAGTAGTATGATAGGGCTGATGTCGGGCGTCTTGAGGTACAAACGGGTATACTAGTTTTGTGCATGGTTGAGACACGAACGCGTAGATTATGGCCTTATTTGCCAAACGTATAGAATTTTTATCCCAATTTTGGTGCACTTACAGAGTGCATCAATGAAGACACTATAAGATACAGAGTCGGTTTAGGGTAATACGTCCATGCTTTGTTAAATGCCATAATCTGTGTATTCATGATGTATCAAATTTTCACCATCACGATTTTGCCATTGTTACTTTGCTTTTGTTCCTGTCCAGATTTTGCCTTTAAAATCTCGTCGCCTTTGCATACTGTCTTACAAAAAGTCAGATAGAAAATACCCACAAAACTGTAAACAAAATGCCTCGAATACGTTTGCACTAAAATTGTTTGAAGGTCAACACTTCTTTTCTTCGTGGTGTTTCAGCAGTTCTGGTTTACATGGAAAACGTTGGCTTTTTACCGCAGAAAACCATGCTTACTTTAGGTATATACAGCAAGATTCCGCCGACTTAAACCTCGTTATTTTGTTTTCTTCCGAACCATTTCCATATTCTGAAGGGTGACTACATCTAAAGATGAGAACGAGTAGCTTGTCAATGAGCTTCTTGGTGGGAGTAGCTGTAGCTACCACCTGAGCAGGACCGAATTCTCAAAACTTGAAACTCACTGGAGGAGAAATACAGCAACTGTTAGTGTGCCGGTATATATTACTCAGAATGTGCGTCAGGAAAAAGGTTGACAGCAGATGTTGTCATTCGAGCCGGTCACTTCACTTTGGGATAAAAATTATCTTTCCATTGAAAAGGTAATGTCATCAATGCGTAACCAGTACATGTAGACTTACTGTGGGCAAACGATCTCTTTTCTATGCTATACTGAACTGGAGATTCGCTGAACTTGGCAAAGCATCATTTCGTCAGCTGGAAAATTAAAAGTGCCATTAAGCTATATACTTTGAGGAAGAAAGTGGACTTTCAATCTTTTAATTATTCTCATGCATTATAATTAATTTCATTAAAATAGGGCAACCTGTGTACATGTAATATTATGTACTTTTTCGCATCAAATTGTAAGTTTTTGAAGTGCGACTTTTAGCTTAATCTCTCTTTCCTTGTAGTTGTTATTTTCATGCCACTTTTTTGTTGAAATATTATTTTCTTCTTTGTGTCATCACTATTTTCTCCACTGATTGAGGAAAATTACGCGAACCGTGAGTCACGTTCTTGTGATTGCAAACAATAATTGTGAACGCGAGACGACAGTTTGGCGCCCTCAAGGGCACCACACACGTGATTTTTTTGTCTTTACAAGCATGTAGATCGCCGTTACTTTTTCTTTTTCTTTTCAATTGTCACTATTTATCTTGACACATTACATCATAAACACCTTTAAGTACTGTAAATAATGCTTCACTAAAAAAACACTTTGTATCAATTAGTATAAGCATTTTAGCTGAAATATTTCAACACTAACTGCGCGATGGTAAAGAAAACATTTCTTATACTCGGTACCCAGACTTGCCTACGAACTTTCTCGCATGGTGCACTGAGAAACCTGTCTATAGGCAAAATCGATGGGATTTAGGATTTAGGCATGTCGTGCACTATACTACCTGTATTGTACATGTACATGTACATGTACTTGTAATTACACGCAGCACTAGTCTGCGTGGCAGTTTGGACTTAGACTTTAATTCGCTGTGTTCGATAAATCACAAATTAAAATGGATAAATTGAAGAAGGTGTTAAATGGAAAAGAGGAAGAAGAGGACCAGCAAGGAATTGTCACGCAGGTTTCTGTCTGTTCTTATTGTAATTTTTATTTCGTGGGGGCGATCTGTGTGCTTATGACAGTTATGTAGAAGTTATGATGTAGGGCTGGGCCTACCTACCCGCGCACGGGGTCCGACGTCCGCTCTGCTCCCACGTCGGACCCCACATTTTTGGGGGTTCTGTCTATCGAGTATCGTGTCCATGATCGATCATTGGTCAATGGTCAATCGGTCACGATACCGATGGGCATGATCATGATGGGCGGAGCCTACAACTGAGCCTGACTGTCGACCTTGTTTTGCCATGCTTGCAGGAAATCTTGGGCTTTAGGCCCCCTAGGCCTACTTATTTTTAAAACATAATAAAGAAAAGACAATTTACTAATTGCACAATACATGCACATCCCCAAATTCCTGATGGCCTGGGCCTACATACATGTACATGGCATGAACAATCAGATGATTTAGTGACAGTGTCAGGCCATGTTGACATATATTACTATATTATGGCAACACTCTGTAGCCTAACCATAACTTTAAGCCTAGTCCGAGTAACTACAAGAAAGACTCATATAGTTTGGAATTTGTTTTGACTGTATTTGGACATTGTCGGCAATTACGATATGAGAGCCCTTTATACTGTCACAGGCCCTCTTTATCAAGACCTGATTTCACTCTGAATAACTCAGACCCCAAATTAAAATCCTCAGATTTCACCTTCAAATTGGGCCTTAAACTGTCAAATATGTGCACTGTATGGGTAGGATTCAGCGGCAATTGGAAATTCCAATGACGGTAGTTACCGTAAGTTTACTTACATGTACATACTATCGGGGAAAAAAAGAGAAATTTCCTCTTCAAATCGGAAACTCCTGTCACCAAGCTCGACTGAAATTGGCATCTTCTTTTGGCTATTCAAACTGTATGCAAAAGCAGGGAGAATATTGAGACGTCACAATGTGCCAGCCAAGCGGACCATTCAGAATTGAGCCTGAGGAGTGTGCATGATACATACCAATGGCTGTTTCCTGAATGGCGTAACATTCAGTGGCTGTGACTACATGGAATTGACTACATGGAATTGGGGGAGCTGGACAGCGTAGCGGTTCTTTCCTCGCTTTGCGCCAATGAGGCCCGGGCTCGAGTCCCGGCTTGGCCCAGGCTTTAAGTTCATTTGGTTTCCAGTCCATACTCGCTCTCGCAGGTTTTCTCCGGGTACTTCAGTTTCCTCCTGCCTCTAAAATTGGACCTTCTTCCTAACTCATTAGGGACCCCACTGGAAGTAAGTTGCAAAATTTTCATGGGCTGTCCCTGGTATTACTTAATTGTGATGGAAATACCGAATAAATCCAGTCCAATCCACACCAGATGTTGCACCACTCAGGAAAGCGTTGTCAGCATGCACATGCCGATGCTGCATGTGTATTGTGAATGGTGCACTCTGCATAACATCATTTTCTGCCTCACACAGTTTGAATTGCTACATGTACATGTATGTATGTACATGTACATGTACATGAAGACGCTCGCCCTTAGCTTGACGAGTGTTTCCGATTTGAAGGGGAAATTTCTATTTTCTTCTCGAATTTCTAGATTCCCCTGTCTCTCCCCAACTCTCAATAAACTCTTTGCATTGAGAGAGCATCAAGTCTGGAAACCAGACTGCCAGACTACTGAGTATTTCCTGGTGGAATACCAAACTGGATCATTGAGAAACTTTCAAAGCTATGTATATGATTGAAGTAGTAATTAATTGCTGGATGATGAAGGCAAGATGCTGACTGTCCAATTGCAAAGTCCCCATCTATTTAGGAAAATAGCAGTAATGTAGTTTATTGTATTAAAAATTACTGGTAAGTTTGGGGCATTATTTGTGCTATGTACTGCTGGAACAAAGGTTTGCTGGACAAAGGGGTACACATATATGTTCATGTACGAGGGATGGGCCTGGTGAACGGCCTATTACAGTCTGGTTTACTTGCCCAGTGCAACGCTAGGCCATCAAGAGCAGCTAAACAACTGCCCATGTTGAGACACTAGGAGCAGTCCTACAGAATACTGCTATTGAGTGTCGGGTCTTACATGCATGGCTGGCAAGCACAGACTTCCACCAAGCTTTTTTGCCTTCGTGTACTGGTACATGTACAATGTACATGTACCAGTACACGTAGGATATACATGTACACGTAGTTGATCTATTGGTCTCAATATACTTGGCAGGCAAGACCGTTGCTTCTGGCAGGTTTTCTAGCCACAACTTGTGTCCCTGCCCCAAATCTACATGTACATGTTACATGTATATACACATGTACTTTCTAAGTTGACCTCCAGTTTTCTTAAACTTTGTAATAACAGATCTATGAGGGGTCAACATTGAGCTGGTCCACCAGACTGAAGGGGTTCATCATTTGCTTTGTCATTGGTTGCCTTCTTTCAGTATTGGTATGTACTAAGTTTTCTCTAACTACCTAATGTACATGAAAGCCTCAGAGAGTATGTATGCTCTTTTCCAAGGCGTGTCTAAAGTCAGCGGCCCAGTTGGATCCCAAGGCAAAGATGAAGCATGATTTCATAAATGTAGCGGTATTCAACGTCCCCTGTGCTTCTCGTCACAATCCAATCCCTATTTTTACTGATTTTGATAGATTCAGGACCTGTAGAAGAGTCCTACAGGTAGCACTGTTACTTTTCATTTACTTGATGGCCTTCCTGAAGTTGTTTGACTAAATGTGCAGAGAATGTACAGTTCTGTTTCTACGTGTACATTGTATGTTGGACTGTGGTAGATTCGAGCAAGAATGGTAGCCCCCTTATCCTACAGAATCAAGTTGAAAAAAGGCCTTGTCCTTTTTGTACTCCTGTCTGGTCCACCAGAGTTGGCAGATATTAGTAAAAAATGTGACGACTTGCTCGTGTAAAACTTTTAAATACATGTATCCACTCTTAAGAGGGATAGAGTTCTCAATGATTAGATCTATTTACATTCTTTTGAAATAATGAAATCTGTCGTAAGCCAAATGTTACTCCACAAATTCAAATTTTACAAGGTGTGCCAATACAATGTACATGTATTTGGGTGACAACAGAACTCTTACATGTACAGTCTGTGCAGTTGTCATGTTTGACTGACCACTGTCCATACTGTGTACTTATTAATGAATGGTATGCTTGCAAGTACAAATAACTGAATCTTTGTTTAGTCCACCTTTGCCCTGATATTCCCAACGTCTGCAAACCTCAAGCTGTTTGCTATACTCTACACTTTTGGTAACATCACAGCCCTGGTAAGGTAAGAGACCTCAACAGGCAAAGATGCCCCTCCCTTATTTCAATAGTTCTGGGCTTTGGGGTGAATGACACTGTTTTGGTCACCAACAAAGATGGATGGTCCATCATGCCTCATGCCAGGGCCCAATTTCATGGCGCTGCTAAGCACATGATTCTATGCTAACAGAATCTCTGTGTATTCCAAACAGACTGTAAGCAGTCAGCAAAGCACAAGGCATGCTTACCTTGGAGGAAATATTTGCTTAATACCTGGGCAACTGCAAACACAACCACACCAAACACTGCCAAGAAATAGTGCTTATGGTTAGCAAATTTTTCTGCTACTGTAAGCACAACTTTTCTGCTACTGTTAACCCTAACCACCAAGGGTTGCTGGCCCTAACCTTCCCCACTCACACAAAGTTAAACTCCCATATGGGACTTTGTGCACAGAGGCTGTTGGACTTTGTTTTTCTGAGGTATGCCAAACCCAATGCAAAAGTCAGCTGTTATGGGTCTACCAGACCTATCCCCACAGAATTAAACACTTCACTACTGTTTAATTCTGTGTGGTTGGGGAAGGTTAGGGTTCAGCGGTGCCATGAATTTGGGCCCAGGTCATAAACAAGCTTGCATGTATGATACATAGCCAGACACTGTGCCTGAACATTAAGGAATGTACTTGCCCTCTGAGCAGAAATTGTGGCCTCTGCATGAAGCATGGACCATCCTGATAGCGCACTGCCGATGCATTTGTTTCTTTAACAGTGCTTTAACATTGCAGCTCATTGCAGTGAAAGAAGTAACTCTGCACAGGTTACATTTGGCCTTCAAGTGTAAAACCTACATGTAGAATGAGAACTTTTGCCCAATTATCGTTCCTCGTCAGATTTCCTCCAGATCTCCATCAGTCATTATAGCATTTCTTATTTGTACATGTATGCAAATGGCCCCCTCCCCCCAAAAAAGTACATGTATAAAGTGCAACAGACAATTCTTGGTGCTCTCAAAAAGTTCATGTACATGTAGATTTGACTTGCAAAAAAAAAATGATGCGGACACCTGCGTTTATGCATAAATGATAGGCTGAACATTGATCAAATCTTTGAGCTTGATTTGAAAGAATTCTGTGCCTGGAACTTTTAAGGTTTACTATGCTGGACATTTTTTTAGCATAAGTTGTTCTTGCACTATCATAAACGAGATATAAATAAATGGCACTGACACGGCAATGAGTTAACCCAGTAACCAACATACATGTCTTCGGCTTTAATCATTAACAACTTTGGCTGTTACTAGGCATTTGTGTTGGAGCTCTTGCTCAACTAGCAGTCTGTAACTTCCCATGGTGAAAATATCGCCATATCAAACTATCACCAAAATATCACCAGAATAATATTACTGAAGCTTTCCATCAAGTGACCTGTACATTTGAAGGTTCTCATTAAGAAAAGAACAGTTGTTTCTGAGAAAAACAGTCTTAGAAAAATGAAGTGCAACATAAAGGAAATCCGCCAATTTCATTTTACATGTAACTCAGATTTGGTGGTTCTACAGTGTACATGTAGCTATTATAGTGTTGAGGTTGAGTCCACCACAAGTCTGTCTTAAGCACAGTCACAAGTAACAGAGAAGGCGCATTGGACCTGGTAACTGATGGGTGTTTGTCACAGCTCAGTAGAACAGCATGTGACTTGATTTAGGGCTGCATGCAGCTGTACTGGGGATGGACTGATGAGGACTTGAGTTGGACCTTACTACATAACACCAGGAGCCTGTTTGTTTGACATGGATCTGGATCAGTTGATCCCATAGCTGGTTCACATTATCCATTACATGGGTTCTGATGTTGTTTCTGCTGTCAGTCCAGAGCCACGTGAAACAAAGAACACTTAGCAGTAACATGCTTGTGCTAACCCAACACAGTGTCGTCTTGTTTCTCCATGCATGCAGGGATCTTTCTTTCTGTTCTTCACTTTTGGCACCGCCCTCAGCCTTTTTGCTGTCTTCTACACTTTGGGTTCCGTCTGTGGTTTAATGAGGTAGATTTAACGTACGCTTGTGTGTTCTTGTGCTGGCAGTCCAGCGGGCTGGGCTCACCTCTTTTGACTACCAGTATTTCTGCTTGAGAAAATCTCCATATTTTAAGTTGCTGCCTGTATCTTTTGAAATCCAACAGTAGCACAGCATTTTATTTCCAAATCTCTCTAATTCTAAAAATGCAGCAAATTGCTGAGGCCTGCCAAGTCTGAGTTCAACCAATAATCCTAAATTGTACTCATGGATCAACAAAAGCTAACAAACAGTAGGCCTGCAAAACTTGGTGGCATTCACCATATTTGGTATGGATACATGTACGTGTAGGTGGTGTCTCAAAAGTCACTAATATGTAGACAACACAGTGCATGTAATGGGACTTGATGCCTTACTGTTTTAGGCCTAGGCTCTACGATGTGCTACTGCCATGCTGAACTTCATCAAAATGAGAGTGGCAATAGTGCGGCAGGTGCGCTATTTAAGTGGCATTTAAGTTCGGCATAGCAGTAGAACGGCATGTACATGTAGCCTAGGCCTTACTTTTGTCAGAAACTTGCATGGCTCACTGTAATATCATAGCCCCAAAAGCCCATGCATTGCAAGTAGAACGTTCCCAGCTTTTTAAGGGCTTCCTGGGGCAATGTCAAAGTCATTTTATTTTAGCTAACACAAATGAGCAGCTTGAAGTTAATTAACTCAGGCAGATTTTAGCATCATAAAACCTTTCATTTTAAAGGGTTGTTTCTGTGAAATTCATGTGCATGCAACCAACATTTACACCTGATCCTTTTGAACCCTACAGCACAATGTTCCTTATGGGTCCTGTCAAACAACTCAAGAACATGTTTAAAGAGAAGCGGATTATTGCAACGTCGCTGGTCATCTTGTTTCTGGCGTTAACCCTCTGTGCTGCATTGTGGGTACGTGCATGTTGTCCACAAATTGCCAAGACATTTAGCTGGGAGTGTTTCAGTCATTTTGTCATTTAGTCTCAAATCAGCATTTATTCAATGGAATGCCACATAAAGATTGGTAAAAAAACCCAAACCCACCTCAATTACGTCATCTGTCTGTATACACAGACAGTTCTGATGGGTCAAAATGCCATGCACACCTTCACTCATGTCCAGCAGAAGTCTAGCCATGCTAATCTCTGTTTGTTTTATACACACACAGGCTAAGAAGTCTGTGGAGGTGGACCGTGTATTGGACATGATCTTGGCCACTGTGTTTGACCTGTTGTGGCAGCAAATATTGCTAGTGGGTGTGCCATGGAGTGTTGCATCAGGGAACATTGTACAAATGCTGTTCAAATGACCCTTGCAATTCATTACATCTTGCATTCAGTTGTAGATGTGTTCCAAACGTTGCCCGCTGTATCTTGCCTCTTTCAAAATTCAAAATGTTCAGCCAACAATAATACCATTGGCAAGTGGTTAAGCATTACCAGTAGAGGGCGCAGTACTATTTATAGGGTGGTTAGTATTTCAGTCAGGCAGGTTTGAGCATCTATTGATCGCCGTTTCTTGGGATATTTCAGGTGTGGGATTGACATGGTTGAAGGCATGTGACTGGGTAAGGGATAGATAAACTGGGGTTTTTTTAACATCATTCAAACTGTTTACTTCTTGAAGCATATCAGCTGAAAAGAAGTTTTTGTTCCTTTCATTTTGTTCATACTCTTAACAAGAAATGTACAATGTATGGCACATATACCGTACATCACCTTGATTACAGCATGTACACGTATCATCATGTGGGCTTCTTGTTTCTTTTACAGTGGAAAATTGCCATACTTGCCATCATCTTTTGTATCTGTCAGTTCCTGGCTCTCATTTGGTGAGTTCACTCTTTTCCTTCTCTCACAAATGAATCCAAAACCTTTAACTTCCAGAGCAAAAGCTTTCCAGTGGTTATGGAAATATTGACCAGGAACTGCTCTTTTTAGCATGTTTGAGAACCATGTGCCGGTATTTGAAGGTCCCTGTTAAAGTCAGTTAACAGGCAGCTAATGGAACAAGATGAACATTGGCTTTAAATATGTTTGACTAAAGACAGTTGATCAAAAGTAGAATCAGACCTAAAGAATGAAGTTCACCAGAAACCAAAGCTGGCCGGCCCTTTAATATTTGGCGTTACTGCGCAACTGCAAAATTGACAATATTGAACTCACTTTGTAATGACAGGTCATATTTAATACGGAGACTGCTGGCTAGATAGCCCATGTTCTAAAGTTGCCGGCTCAAATCACGTACTTTTCGTTTTTCTGCTTTCAACTGAGAGTTAAGGTTTCGTTGCTTTATGTCCTAGGTACTCCCTGTCTTACATCCCCTACGCAAGAGATGCTGTCACAAAATGTTTCCAAGGATGCCTCAATTGCTAGATGGGTCAACAGATGCCAGCAGAGATCCTCATGCCTTAGACAAGGACCAAGTCACATACATGTACACATCCCAGACCTGACCAACCAAAACCTGTCCAAGAAGGGACATCCAAGGGCCGGTGTGTTCATGACGTTATTGTGTGCTTGAATTTTGACGTCACAGCCAATTTGAAGAATTCACCACATTGTGAATCCAGCAGATACAGGCTTCATACAGACTTCACTCTCACGCCATTGAAAATGGAAAAACATGGTACAAAGTCTTGTAAAGATGGGAATTTCCTTGTTTTTTGGCAAAGTCCAATTCCTGTAAAGATGGGAATTTCCTTGTTTTTTGGCAAAGTCCAATTCCTGTAAAGATGGGAATTTCCTTGTTTTTTGGCAAAGTCCAATTCCTGTAAAGATGGGAATTTCCTTGTTTTTTGTCAAAGTCCAAGATGCATGCTTGTAAATACATTCTGGCCTGAATTGCCCTTGCAATCCAACTTAACAGGAATTACATGTACATGGGCCCTAAGACTGGGAATGAATCAGTTAGGTATTTCAAAAGGGTCATTTAATAAATTTGTCTAACATATAATTTGGTAAGAATAGAACACATTCATTAATTTCCGAGAGTGTCTTAGTGTGCAAATTATTTCCCAATCAAATAAAAATAGTTTGAAATCGATTTGATTGATATCTTTTGTCAAATTACACAGATTATGTGTAGCAAGGGCAGGAAACTGTGTCACTTGTCGGACCTCAAATTTATTGCAAAACTAAAAAAAAAGTAAAAAAGGCTAAGTCATTCAAGAACAATGCACCTAACGTCACACCAGGTTAAACATATTAAGTACATGAAAGTTAACGCAGATGTTGTGTTTCTGGAACGACCTATGACCTGCTGCGTTTTGGGTGGCACTGTTGAAATGCTGAAGTGGCTCATTCTGGATGTTCACAGCTTATTAATACTTGGTAGTAACATGGTCACGTTATACCTTTTGCACCTACGTGTATATGTACACATGTTCACAGTCCGTTATATGGAATCCATCCATGTTTCAGATGTCACTGCACATTTGCTCTTTATTGGACCTCATGGCGTGTCAGTGCAGTGCACGTTTTGTTTTTTTTTAAACCTTTTTCTACATCAGATAGCTGTAAACATTAATGTACATAGATACAGCACAAAGAATGTCAACATGAGGGGTAGAAAACCCTTCAACTAAAGATAAAACAAAACTGTGCAAGTGTATCTAAAGTAAGCCCAAAACCTTGACTTCAGATCAGCTCAAATTGGTAGCTCAAATTGTAACAGCTTTATAGAAACTGGCTCCTTGCCAGGATCTGTGGTTAAAAGTAAGTTTAAGTACAGTAATGAATTTTATAATTGTATTCTAGTAGTTTATTTTTTTTTTTAGATATTATTAAGTACATGTAGGAATTTGACATCGAAGGACCTTGTCTGTTGAGCTGTGATTGGATGGTTCTCAGTTGTCATTTTCCTATTTCTGTATGTCTATTTATGTTGCAATATGTACAGGAAAAATCTCTGTAAATAGAACTCCTTGCATCTAAAGTCATTCATCAATCAAGGGTGCTCTGGGGAAAACAATCAAAGGAGTGGCTATGCTAGACTTAATTTTTTCTTCATGATTTTCATTAGTTTTTTTGTATATGATTAAGTGTCGTTTATAAAAAATCTGAATTTTAGAAGTTCATTCAGAAATTGGTCTGGGACAGTTGTACATACGCATGTATACTCTAGAAAAACTGAGTAGATTTGTCATGAAATGAATCCAAGTAACCAACAATACAGTTGAGTTGCTTAACCTGGAATTAATTTCAGTTCTTTCTGTTTCTCAGCAGCTAGAACTGTTCTGTACCAGTTTTGTCGGCAAAATGTTGGATTTGTGGAGCTGGCTTTCAAACACATGTAAAGTGATAGAACCTCTGTAAGTTTTCCATCATGCTGTCTTACTCAGGCAAGCAACTTTTCCTTGGATTAGCTGATTTCCTCATTTTTCACTTCGAACTCACGCCATTGAATATGGAAAAACACTGTACAGAGTCTTGTAAAGATTGGAACTTCCCCATTTTTGTCAAAGTCCAAGTTGCATGCCTGCATAGTAAGAAGCTTGAACCATACGTCAGTGATGGTCACCGTTGGTTTTGGGTGTAATTTAGGGTGCTGCTCATTCATGAAGATTACATCGTTAACAGTGGCACGATTTCATTTGCACTACATTTTATTGCAGTTTTGCATGGGTATTTTAAATGTACGAATTGCAGTGTTCAACTGCAGAGTGCATTGTTTTAGCAGTGGCTGTTTGAGATCAAAATATCCTGTACAAATGAGTTGAAACTTTTGACTATAAAAACTTACCTTTTGCTGGCATTATTGTTCCAAGGTTGTAACAACCAAAGAAGTTTATAAAGTTAAAATGTAACACACATTTTTCACCAGAGCAGTTCAATGTCCCTAGCTGTTCTCTCCTAAAATATTCGGTGCCAAAAATTGTTTTGCCTTGAATCGGTGCCTCGGTAATTTGCTCCTGATTTCAAAATTTGAAATTGCAAATGTGAATTCACTGATATATATCTTGAATATTGATAGTACTTTATGTATTTATATTTTCAGCTGGATTTAGAATAAATAAAAATGGTTAACTTTGAGACAACAGAGTTGCACTGTGACCTAGAAGTATGCATGTTCAATGTGTTTCTCCTGAGACCCTGACAGACTGTTAGAACTGGCGACCAAGCAGCAGACGAGGGTGGTTCAAGGGTTGAAGCCCTTTTGAAGATGTGGGCAAACACATAATAGCTACATCAATGGATTACCATTGATTGGGGGGGAGTCGGATTGTGGGTCTGTCAAGGGCACAGTCAGAATCAAAACCAATTTTTTTGGGGGGGGCAAACATTTCGAAATTTTGTGTAACCTCTCGTGACCTTCATGAGATGTGTCTAAAATTTGGGACTTTTTAAATAGCAATGGGAAGAAAGTGAAATAATCTCCAAAATATCACCCTTCTCATTTTTAAAAAACAAATTGCAGGGGGAGGGAGGAACCATGGGGCCTCATGCACCCCCGAAGGTATGTACGCCTCCAAACATTTAAACGGGCAAATCTTTGTCAAATCCAAAACTCGAGTAACTTTTGCTTTTACGTACATGTGCTGTAAGAAGAAAAATCCCAGAGGGCTGTTACCTTTTTCCTTGAAAGGAAATATGTAATTCTGAAATGCTACAGTAATAATGCAGCCTTGTATCGGCAAAAAGTCAGTTTTGTACCAAATTTCACTAAGCGAGGTTTTGCAACTACAGGTGAATCTCGCTCTCACTGTGAAATATTCCCAAACAACATGTTCCAAATAATCCAAGCACCCGAGGCCATTGCGGCATCGATGTTGTACTAGCAGGCAGGAGTAAGGTGTTCAAACCTCTAGGCAGAATGCACACGCATCTAAAGTATACATAAAATGTGTGGCCTGTGCAGGGACACAGAATCTATAAAATCTTTCAAAGGACTTTAACTGCTGAACCTAGATCTTTTATGTACCACCACTATGGAAAACTTTTCACTCCAGTAAGAAGTACCCAATCACTGACATGAAAGAGACAGGCTAGTGGGAAAAATTTTACTTGGCACCAGGCAAAAATACAAGGACTGTGTGTCCAGTGCCAAGCACCACGGGCCTGTGCACACATGCATGGTTTACCCAAATAAGGGTACTGTTCCTGTACAAAAACACACCATATCTTGTTCCTCCATAGCATAAAAGGAAATCTTTTCCTGATCAAGAAAGCAAGAAAGTAACTTAATCAATGCACGAACAAACACCACAGTAATTTCATTCATGAAAATGACCACCTTTAATTGGCAGTTGTATAGGTACCACCAAATATGCAGAATATTTGCTGGGAAGCTTGCTTGATAATTAATTATTGTTCATTTCATTAGAAGCTAAATGGCACAGAAATGTCACCTGTATATCCTGCAAAAATATATCAAAGGTTTTTAATACTACTTTGAACCAACTATCATGATTCTCCTCAGAAAGTAGACTTGAAATTGAAGACCTAGAAGCACACTGTGAATGCTAAACAAGCAAAAACGATTCTTGTGAAAGTAGCAGAAGTATATTACACTAAAAGTAGTGTATAGGAAATAAATGCACACATTCTAAATTCTGCCTTTGGCTAGCATTAACAACTGTATGATTTCCTCATGTTCTTGTTAAGATCCCTGGATCTATTAAAATCCAACACTGCGGGAGCCAATAGTGCACTTATTACACTCAAAACTGGGACACTATCAAGCCCACAGTACAAGTAATGGGGGTTAGGTCCTGCATAATCTTGACCGAGGACGTTACTATCTGAGGTTGATGTTATATTGTTAATCAAGCATATCAACGTAGCCCCCCCCCCAAAAAAAACCCATCAACAAAGGGCGTAATTTACAGGAAGTTTGATAGTCTTCGTTCAAGTCAAGATATGAATTGAAAGGAATCCATACTAAGTTGCTAAACACAATCATTTACAGAATCGATTGCACAGTGGAATCGATAAAAATTAAAATCCAAGACACATAGGCTTATATATTTCTGCGAGAGGAAACAAAGGAGGGAAATAAGAACAGTAGGAAGATTTAGGAATCCAGACTAGTTCCAGTGAAGTAACAAACTCACAAATACTGTAGAAGCAAGGGCACAGATTGAGTCAAGATGGTTTGATGTGAGTTGGATTGAAGTTACATCAATATGAACAAAACTCACTAAACAGGGCTTCAATTTTCATCAATTCAACACAATAAAAATTAGTGAACTCAAGACAAAATACTAAACAGAAATTCTTCCAATGACAAGTGCACATACATACACATTCAAGCAAAACTGCTTGATACTCATTGGCAAAATGCCATTGAATCAAACTCAAAATTTGAAGAACGTTTCTCGAAATAATCCCAGCAATAAAATAAAATTGAATCTGAATAATACCGGAACCTGTCACAAAATTTGGATGTTTATATCACAGTACCTTTCCTTGCACAACCAGCAAGCTGAAAAAACACATATGAAACTCGCATTGACATTTCCAGTTTGTAATTTTAAATTTAGTTTTTTACAATACTTATTCAGGTATTATCAAGTCATATGTACAAATGTCAATCATCTTTTTGCCAGTACGAAAATCAAGGCAGCATAAATACTATTGTTTTTGGTTGAGGCTCGGAAATTTTTGAGTGGCTCAAAAATTAAAAGTGGCATGCTGACAGCATCAACATGAGATTCCCTTTAATTCTCCACAATGATCAAGAAGTTAAGAGACCATTCAGGGGTACAGTGAGGAAAGATTTGCTGCTTTGCGTATGGTGATTCCAGCACAAGTCTGCCCAGAGTCAATCACCAGATAATGCCCACATCCAGTCACGGGTAAACATGCAGGACCATGGTGAAGTAATGCCCCTTTAAACACTCCAGTTGAGCAGCTTGAAATGAGACTATGACTTGCGATTGATTTATGGTGATTTGTGATGAACTCTATTACTGGCATGGCTGGGCAGTTTTAGCCAGAATATGGCAACTCAAAGAAGAGTAAGAACGTCTATCGAGCCCAAAATCTAGTGCCTTTCTAAAGAATTAATGGCAGTCTAAGCCTGTGTGTGTGCAGGTGGTAATAGGCACATGAAATCCATCAAGGTTTATTATGTTAATAGACAGCACATTTAAGGGTGCACTGACAGAGATCAAGGTGGCTCTGCCTCTGGGAGGAACAGAATGCGTTACTGAGAAAAAGTCTAAAAATATCATTCTGAGAACCGTGACGCCCAACGCAGACAAGGCGTGTGCTAATTGCTCAGTGTCTGGGCAACATTTTCAATGTACTTCCCATTAAAAGCAATTTTGTTGCTCCAGCATCTTTCCTGGTTCAGAATCTGTCAATCGACAAAACCAAGGACCAGAGATTGCTTCCATAGCAACTTATCTTTTGGTTCAGCCTAGGTCAGAACTCTATCAGCTGCCTACCTAGTCCATTATTCAACTACTTGCAAAACTACAACTAAAATATACAAATAATTCATACCCCTAAAGAAAAACCAAATCAAACTTTACTTTCATGTGCTTGATGCTAAGAGATGCCCCTCCCTTTACTTCATGGATTCCATTCATCCCTCCCTGTACTGTATGGCTTCTACCTATTCCTCATCACTTCCCTCATCGTCGGTGGTGTAGTCAGAGACATCACTGTCTCCTTCCTCCTCTTTCTCTTCATCGTCTGAGATGTCCCACTGGGGATGGGTCTCCTCCATCTTCTTGGCCTCCTGGACATCAACCTATGGAGGAAATTCCAAAGGAGGGACTGGATTAGGAAAAGAGAAAGCTCTCTAAAAAATTGATACAAGGTTTGTCCAAATACTAGCAGGTGTTGAGCTCTAACGGGGGTTAACCATATCAAGCATGTTCCTCCCTCTCCAGTTGTTGGTTGCCACTAATTAGCAGCCACGATGAAGAAATTGAATAAACACCGGCCTCATTATTGGAGCGACCACGGTAAAATCATTGTTGCAAGATCTTCTTGTCATTCATACTTTTTTGGTGATAGCTTTTCTCATGCATTTGCAGCAGGGCCATCTCGAGCAGCTTTTCTCATGTCAACAGACCTTTACTATTCACAGGAAGTCAGTTTGATTGAGCTCCCTGACTCCAACTTATTCAATGTAATCTGTTACATGGGGTAGTGGCAGACTCTTTTAGGTTCCATGCCTCACCTTCACATTCTACAATGTGGCTTAATTCATTTAGATTTAATTTGTCACAATTCTTGTCAATGATTCATCAGTACAGATGACAGTAATTTGTAATGAACTTCACTGCTTCCATTTCTATTCCCAGGATCCCAAACCAAAACGTTAACCTCACTTTTGACTCAACATGGCCGACTTGTGAATAGGGCCTCAATTGTTCTCTCTGTGCCTAATTAAGAGTAAGGCTACTGTGGATGCAAACATTGGAGCCGTGTTCCGTGGTTTGGTCCCAAACAGTTGACTTGGGTAGTCCAACCCTCCTCTACTTCAGTCAAGTTTAACGATGGTCAACTCCAGGTCATACCTGAACTGACTGCAAAGACATTACACAGTTCATAGCATTGCATTCCACACTCATCTTCAAAATTGATATCCCTCTGTGCTTAAGTGTCCATTTCCCACATGCTTGACACTTAAGGTGCTCCATAATTTCTACCCCTGCTCATCACACCGAACTGAAGAACGGCACAATGCCATTTCAGGTCAGGTGGCTTGTGCAGAAAGTATTGACCAACACGGCCTTCACTGGCAGTAGCCCAAAAATGCACTCCAGAGTAAATAAGTTTGGTCAAGTGGAACTTTTGTCCTGTAACATGCCAACGAGAAGTTTATGACGATGCCCCCTAAAAGATTTTACCTTGACTGTTTTGATGTAATCTACATCAAGATAACAGTCGGAACGTACGCATAGTTGGTACTGATATCGACCTTTACGGGGTGCTGGGAATTTCAACTCCACCTGTACAAACAACAAGAAAAGATGAAGCGTATAATTCAAAGAAATTCAAGGATTACAAGAGCCAATTTGCTATCCGGTAGGGAGTTCATCTCCATGCTGCAACTTCACACAGAAAAATATCTTACAAGTCAAAACCAAGTTTAACTTTTCAAGTCAGAAGAGGGTGTATCCAATGAAGTCATTATCTTACATCTTTCTCATCCACTAGATCATAGACCATCTGAGGCGGTGTGATGATGTGATGTGTCTTCCTGTCAGCAAGATAAATCCACCACCACTCCTGCTTCACCTGCATAATTACCCAAACAGAGCAGTTAAGAACATATTTATTTTGGTTCTACCCTTTATCCCTTGAATGTGTCGCATGTGAAATATCACATTAATATTGAGGGCAGTTGTGGTTCACTTCCATAAAAACTCTAGAAGAAACATTTATCAGGTAAGAACATGGGACTTGCACGGCTGTAAATCTTGCATATGAGGTGTCAGAATGCTGCTCCCTACAATATTCTAGGAAAGTTTCTCCAAGAGACTTGTATTACCAACACAAAAACCTGAGACTTCCAAAAGTTTAAAGAATGAGCCTACATGAACGATCCAAACTCTTAATTTTGGAGGTATGGTATGCAAATCCACACAGTTACTTTAAAAGTTCACCTAGAAACCAGAACTTCCAATTAGCAAGGTTTCAGCCAGAACTTGCCATTTCCCAAAGGCAATTTCAAATAGGCCCTCTGATAAATAAGGTGCAACTCTAAAACTTCCCATTCCCAAGGTGCAACTCTACCTAGATCCTCCCATCCCAAGATGTAAACTTAACCTAGGACCTCCCATTCCCAAGATGCAACTCTACCTAGAAACTTCCATCCCAAGATGTAAACTTAACCTAGGACCTCCCATTCCCAAGATGCAACTCTGCCTAGCACCTGCCATCCCAAAATGCAAATCAACCTAGGACCTCCCATTCCCAAGATGCAACTCTACCTAGCACCTTCCTTCCCAAAATGCAAATCAACCTAGGACCTCCCATTCACAAGATGCAACTCTAATCAAGAGCCTCATATTCCCAATGTGCAATCCAACATCTTACCTCAGGGTAGTAAGGAGCATGGACCTCATGAGACACCTTAGAGGATCCTTCTAGGACCTTTTCTTTGCGAGTGATTCCTGACTGTAACCTCTCCCATTCATCTTCCTCTTCCTCCTCCTGCTCACCTCCATCACTACTCCTGTTGTCCTCGCTGTGTGGACAAAGACAAGACAGGGCAAAATACATCAGCAATTGGGTTTGGAAAATTTGTCATTCCCGATACCAAGTGAGGTATCCCAGACTTGGAATGCTGAGAACAAACCACTGGGAAGAGCAAGTACTGTTTCCCTTCGTGAAAACCCAGACTCAAGAAAAACCGTGTCACCAGCACTTCATACTGTTGCCACTGCAGATGGCAGGTCCAAAAATTGTTATCGTAGGGATAATTTGAGAGTCAGTGTAAATTTGTCTCTTCATTGAAACAAAATTGAGGTTGACAAATTTTGCTGGACAGAGACCACCATGATTCGGCTAATTTCATCAAACTGTCTGCATCAAATAACCTGGTTTATTTGACACAAAAAACATAGAGATGATTCTGGGCCAAAGTGGTCTCTTTGCGACAATGTATGTGCATGTACCAGTGAACAGCCTGTAACAGTTAAAGGAACCTGCTCGTCAATATAGACCTAACAGCACCGGACTGACCTGGCTGAGTGTTTACTGGTGTCTTCCTGTTCAGATTCACTGCCACTGTCTCCAGAATCTCCTTTGCTAGGGACTATTTCCTGGACTGCCTGTGTAGGCAACCAAGAAGAAAAAAAAAACACCCATCTAGGATTTTAAGCTTCAGATCATTACAAGAAATCGCTGAGGGAATTCAGAGGTTTGTTTGAAAGGTCATGAACTCCTGAGGTGACATAGGTTTCCCCATGCACAACATTTCTAGACATCTGTAGCCCAGGATTTTTTAAATATACAGTGTAATCTTTGCGTTTGGGAGGTGTTAATTTAATACTGGGTGCTTTGTCCCTCTCTGTTGTTTGCCTTGAACAAGCCAGCCAACTCCAGCAAGCTCGGTGGTCGAGTGCTGAGATTTCTGCACTAGTAAGCAAGCACTCATGGGTTTGAGTCCCATCTAAGTAAGCTTGTGATTTTTTTCACTAGCATTCTGACAGGATTAAGCATGTGTTCACAAAATACGCTAGAGAACTGGCAAAACATATAAACTTAGCATGGGATTGGAGAATTATGTCCCTCAGTTGACTGAGAGCAGGTACAAGGAAGGGGTTCTTGTAGGATAAAGGAGAGAGATTGAGGATTCTTGACAAGTTTTGTCTCACCCCTTTGGTGTCGTTGCTGATGTGGTTGGCTGTCTCCTTGCCGTTATGCTGCGGTGAGTCCTTGGCTCCCTTGCCTGATGCTGCCTTCGCTGCAGCGGCCTTCTTGGCGGCCGCCTTCTTGTTTGGCTTGTGCTTGGCTCCGCCCCCTCCACTTTTGCCTTTCTTCTTGCGGTGCTTTTCCCAGACATGGGTTTTGGGTTTGTGTGTGTGCGGAGAATCAGTCTAGTGACAAAAAAAAGGATACACGCTTTCATTAACTTTGAAATCGGCATTTAAGTAGGTTTTTTTCATCCAACTCCAGTGCTGTTTACTTAAGACATGATTTCACTTTCAAAAACAATGTCTGAATTATACCTTCAAAGACGGTGTACACCACTGGCTTTCTGCTGTAATTTTACAAAACTAACCCCTCTAGGGAGTTTGTTATTTACTGTGGCTATCATTCCATTGACTTGTTTGATATTTTGAGTTCACTGCTTTGAGAAAACCAAGAAAACTACAGTTTATTTTCAACGGTTAAAGAACAGCTTGTTTAATTTATGTAGCCACAACTCAATGGACCACAGGATGGTCAAGGGTGCATGGATGAGTTTACCTTGAAGTTGAGTGCCTGTTTGATAAATACCATGCTGTGGATTTGTCAAATAACAATAATTCATCGTTTGATAAAGTAACAGCGGTTGGGGCAACATGTGAAACGGTGTTCATGTCACTTCAATCAAAACCATCTCTAACAGATTCTCAAATCACGTACATAATATGTGCTAACTACTCACAAATGATGTCAAAAAGGAAATTGTGGCAGGAAAATGGAAGGTTAAATGTGAAGAAATTGTTAACTGCTTTCTGCAAACTCTCATGTCTGACAGTAAAGTTCTTACCACCACTGACACTGTGGCGACTTTATGCAATTCTTCGCAAGGAATCTCAAAGGTTTCTTACTTTTCTGGTTTTGGCACAGTAACTGAAAAAGAATGTGGCTGCTGTGATGTGGTAACTCGGCACTTTTGGTCCCCTGTTGAAGAAAAAAAAAAGCCCTTTAAAAACCCATATTTACCTTATCATCTTCTTGAGTCTCTTTGGCTTCCTCTATGGCCTCTACTGCACCATTGGATTCTTGTTCCTGGACCTAAGATATTAAAAGGAAATGATGAATGACAAAAAGGCCAACTACATTGTACATGTAGCACTTCAATGCACGAGGGCGCTATTCTTAAGAATGTACATTAAGAGTGAGGATCTCGTTACAGTTAGTCTCAAATAGGCTAATGTACAAGTTACAAGCTTTACACACAGCATACTTTCTGGATCATGTGTCATACCTTTGTTGGTGCCTTCAGAATGTGACAAAAACCTCTATTGGCTCTTTGCACAATGCTGCCATAAGCACAGACAGCCTCAAACTGGCAGCTTTACACAAAACATTTGGTTCAGTGATTCCCATATATGTTGCTTAGTTACAGGAACCAGAGATCCGACTACATTAAATTGGGAGAAGCTGCCAGTTTAAGGCTCCCTGCGCTTATGGCAGCAGAGCGGAAAGAGCAAATAGCCTGTAGAATGGACATTCTGAGATTATCGCATTTGAAAATATCTTCTTAAAATAATGCTCGACTCATTTGTTGTTACAGATTTGGATATCACACACTCATATCCAGTCTCATGCAGAACAACGTACGGTGCCTCTGGCTTTGCTAATGAGAGGATGGATATGGGGTGTGAGGGGAGTGGAGGAAGGGGCAAGTTGGTGTATATTGCTGGGACTGGTTGTGGCATAGTGGGGCAGACTGGATAGCCACATACCTGGAAAGTACCTCTTCTTAAAGTGACAGTTGCTGTCACCAGGGAGCCTGCTGTGATGGTTTTCTTGTCTTCATCAGCAAGAACTTCAAAATATCAATCAAAACATTTTCAGTGAGACACTGCCAATAAATAACAACAGCACTTGATAAGGATACGGTAAGGATCCCGAAGGATGCATCATTCACCCTCCATTCCCCTAATTCTCTGAAAATAACCACTGGGAGAAACGAGGGAGTGAAGACAGACCTTCTAGTTCCACATCAGCCTCCAATTTAGGCAGTGTCTTCAAGACATTGATAACATCTTGGTATTGCTTCTCATGAAGGTGGCGCAGTATATTCCTGAAAGTAGATGAAAACACTTACTAGGTAATGAGTCCACTTGACTTTGGTGTTCAGAATACAGGCATGCCACTGGAATCCCCCACAAAAGACCAGGAAGAATCCCAACTTTCCAAGACTTTGTACAGTGCTTTTTGAATTTGCAAGCTATCTAAACGCCGCATGCCAGTGATCAATGCTTTCTCCCTTGGGTCCTAGCTCCAGATAAACAGGATGACTAGAAAGGGATGGCCAGTTTCAGAATACGAGGGGACAAAAAACAACAGTCAAAAAAAGAAAATCAAAACAGCCAGGTAGAATGAGTAAACCCAACTATGGCAGGTGTTAAGCACAGTTTATCGAAGACAGTTTATCAAGACCCAACAGAAAAAAAGAAACTCACCAAACTTTTATGCACATTACATTGTAATTTCAAAGAATGCAACATTTCGTGCATAAGAAGAACAGGTCACGCTCTACGTACCGTATACAAAACAACAGCACTAATGCCTAGATATGGCCTCTTTAAGATAACGTGAAAATCTAACAAGAGACTTAAGATGGTTTATAAAGGCACTGCCAAGCCACTAATGCTTTACATGGGGGCGGATAGCCATTGACAGGTCAAAGTAGAGGCAATGTGAGATTAGTTTCCTGCAGAACAAAGGATTTGGTGTGATTTGAGTAGATCACTACGATCAATAAATTCACATATTTTCTTGGATTGCACAAGAAACTTCTGACATACCTTCGATCCACATCCTTCATCTTAGCAAACTGGGCAAGAGTCTTTATGTGGCGCTGGCGGAAAACAATAAGTAGAACGTTGTTACAAGCTCTCAATAAACCATTGAAATATGAGAGCTTAATGTTTCAAATGCAGC
The DNA here is from genome assembly GCF_054643075.1 of Acanthaster planci. Classification (NCBI taxonomy): domain Eukaryota; kingdom Metazoa; phylum Echinodermata; class Asteroidea; order Valvatida; family Acanthasteridae; genus Acanthaster; species Acanthaster planci. The sequence continues at coordinate 7,316,486 of NC_141791.1, forward strand.
AGATCCCATCTCAACCAGAAACAGGAGGCACTTTAACTCATCAGCTATTTCAGGGCATTTTCACTGGTGTGTGCAGACAAATCTGAGGAGATACCAATGCTGCAGGGCTATTGCACTTACGCGCATGTCTTAACATGAGTGCATGCATGTACGTTGACAAGTCACGACACCGTATTGTTCGTAGAGTAATGGCTTCTACTTTTTTTCACCAGATTTGTCCATATGGCAAGACAGACGACTGAGAAGATAAACAGATATAGGTATAACACAGGCTTGCACTTGCTAATTGCCTGAGAGGAGGCTCACGTACAGAATCTGAAAAACTGAGAAGCCTCTTACCTTTTTCCTCAAGGTATCCTCTGTGAAGTGAGGCAACTGCTGTAAGGGTGACTTATCCCAGCATGCTTGAATGAGCATGGGGCTCTGACGCATGATAAACTCTATTGACTCCAAACGAGGCTCCTTAGCCACTAAAGAAAAGTCAATCATTTTCTTATTTACTTTGACCCATGACTGCGCATGTACACATACAGTGCAGGTAGCAATAGAGTGAAAATGAACAGGTCCCAGTCTGAGATTAAGCTTAGAACCCTCAACACTGGTATTCTTTGCCCTCTACAAACCTTCTGCTGTTTTACTGCCCTAAAGCTATCACACTGTGCGGTATCAAACTTTCTAGCAGCATAGCTTTGACTATCCGACATACGACCCAGGCAATTCCACCAACAGTGTGAGGGTTAACAACCTGTTTGGCAAAACTCAAAATGAAGTGAATTTGGACTGAAGCAAAAACATCTAAAGACCGTCGCCAAAAGCAGACGGACACATCTGCCGTGATGAAATATCCGGTAGAGTCTGGCATTAACAATGATGTCATTATTCACTGCTCTTGGCAAATGACAGCTTTTTTCACCCTGTGAAAGTTAGATTTTCAGCATGCTGGTTCTAACATCAGACAATGTTAATACTCTGTGTCAGCATCCATGCCTCTGTCTTACCTCTGCCGTAGTTTTTCAGAGTGACAAGCTGCGATGCCGTGTTGACCATCTCCTGGATCAGCTGAGGACACTTGGAGACAATGTATCTCTTATCTGTGCATTAAAACAATTCAGAATGAGCAAAATACTGGCACCGCACTAATTAAGGCAAACTCTCATCTTGACATGTTACACTGCAAGTCCCAAGTACATTCACATTCACACCAAACCGACGACGCCCAGCTCTCTTAGAAGGACATCTCCCAAGCATCTTTTGTGAGCCGTGCAGTAACAGTTCCTATTTGAGCTGCATCTGTCAAAAAATCTGTAACTAAATAATACAGGTCTTGTAAGTTGTGACCCATTTTTGTCAGGCTACAAATGAGGCCAAACATTTAATGACTCAGCACGCACAATGACCTTCGAAATATCAGTTCAGCACCCTTGCCGCAAAACCTTCAAAGTGTTATACTTCGCTCCTGAATACCCTTCAGCAGCTCTATCCTAGTCCAATATGTCTGCAGAAGGCTTGACTTCACTCTCTTCTTAATGTGGGACTTCTTAATAGTCAAAATACCCCGTATCCATATTACCTCTACTGTCAAATAACTTGTCAAATATCTAGAGTTACCAGATGACTTGAAAGAATTGAACGCATTTTATTTTTCAGTACTGCTAGTGTAGCATCCTGGCATGAATGCATGGACATCTCTAGATAACTTCCAAAACACTGCACTTTAAAATTGTCTCCTGGTAGAAAGATGAGTCCAAAGGTGAACTTAAAACCCACAGTGTTCTCACTCAATGTTCAGCATCCTACATGCAGCTTGGCACCCACACTTACCAAATTCCAGGGTGTCAGACGGAAGATCCGTCCTGGCCAGATGAGCATAGAGTAGGATGCGAGCCTTACGACTGTACGGGAAGATGAAAGGCCTCTCTTTGCTCTTCTTGCCAGACTCACTGTCGAACTCTCGCATCAGCTACAAGAGAACGTCCACCCAGATGTGAATATCACAACTACCACTTTCAATTTATAAGATCATCTGCGACAGGTTAAATGGAATTTCATGGGTTATTTGCTGTTAATTTTTGTAAGACGGGAGGACTAGCCAAGCCTACTGAGTACTCACCGGAGGCAATTCTTCGTCGTCACTGGGCCGGATCACTATCTCAGTATTGTGTCTCTGGTCAAACTCACAGGATGCTGACAGAATCATTAAAGCACCTGCAGGAATATCAATTTGAAACATTGAATATCCATAAAACATGCCGAGAAGAAACTGTAACTGGGCACATTTTATTGGACTGCAGAAAGATCAGTTGTTTGGAAATCACACAAATTCAACAGAGTCTGGGTAAGCAGACCACACAGCCTTGGTACGCAGCAAGCATGTCCATTCTTATGTCCTCTAGCTGATCCAAGGTCAACTCAAAGTGACCAGAGACTACAATCAGACAACATGAAAGGCAGACAAGTGACATGTGCATTGCAACCTGAACTAAAGATTTGAGGGTGTTGCATGTCTTCATATCTGCACATGACAGGACGTCTGTCTCCAGCACACTGTCGACTGTGGATGGAACATGTGACCCACCCATGAGACACAAGTGACCCATATCCCTAAGTGAACTGTGCTCTATAAGCTTCTAGAGCTACAAGTTTGTCTATTGTCAGCATGTACCTGCAGACTGGCAAGCTCTAGAAACAAGATTCAACTTCATATTTATACAGGAGAAGTGACTTTTGGATGTCAACCCAATGTGGGATGCAAATGGACTTTGTTAACTTATGTTGTTGTGTGGTAAACAATCACTACATGACAGGCAGCTTACGTTTCAGATTAAGGCAAGGTGTCTTGTTGATGAACCACAGGTAGAGCTGAGAAGTTTCCAGGAGGACCTCCACGGCGCTGTAACGAATGGAGCGATACCACCAGGTGCCCTGTCAAAGTAATGGGTCATAAAACACTGGTTCAATGCCAAACAGAAAGTGATGCCATACACAAGTAATGTAACGCTGCGTAGCTTCCAGTACTAACAAATCTGATGCAAATGAAAAGAGAAGACAGCTTTCTGGCTAACTACATGTACATGATGTTTACATTTTGAAATATGATTTTTATCATCCTGGACACTTAACCTTCAAAATCCTTTAATTTCACCTTAACACTTTAGCTCACATCGCATGATCTGCAAAACCCTTCAATATGATCTAAACATAAGACTTATCCAGTAACAAAGCACCAGTCGAAATGGATGCAGACCAGTCAAGCCCCTACCAGTCAAGGTAAATGTTCGTACCCAATAACTGCTCAACAAAAGTCAACCCTACTTGTACATACCGTGCCACTAAATTCAAAGAAAAATACTTGAACCCCACAGCAAGAACAGAAATATTTGCTTCCTGCCCCTTAATAAATGTAGGAAATGCATGGGATTTCAATCAAGTTTATAACAGACTAGTCACAATGTGACTAGACTACATGCACCTGTAGTCCAATTGAACAAGTCTATGATCTATCCAAAACTTTTCAAATAAAGACAGGGTTGATGCTCACCACGGCAATTGGTAGAATCACCATGAAGGCCAGCCCATATATACCAAGAACCTGTTCCAAGAAATGAAAAATGAAATTCAACACTTGGAAATGGACCAAATCAATCAACATTAACCACTTGCTGCCGGGAACCCCGTTTCGAGCACCATGGCTTTATATTTAGAGCCAGGGTGCCCGAAATGGGACAAAAGAGCTGGTTTGTGTAACAAAAGACCTTACTTGGAACAAAAGACCTGCCGCTGGGAATTGCCATCATTTTTCGGCTTGCATTTTTCGAAGGTAATCCGTCAGTGTTTTCAAACAGTATACCACTGTTTTGGGCATAGCACGCCGACGGATTAGCACCGCGGACAAAAGTGCTCCAGGGCCCCATTGATGAGCGACACAGCACCAATACATGCTAATCCAGCTGCGTTTGAAAAGATGCCATTCGCATTCACTGGGGATGTAACACCTCACAATTCTGGGCTCTGTTTACAGGGCGGCAGGCCTGGCTGAAATACTGAGGGGTCAATGAAGGTTGCCTATCAGCTTAGAGTAGCCACCAGCCATTTATGTGGGTGTAAACGTCCATTAAATGAAATGATGAATTTTTGAAGAATTTTGAAAACTGAAAATCTCTCGCATGTGTGCACTGCATTTTGAAAAGCCCCCAGCAGCAAGCGGTTAATCCTCAGACATTGTGCAAATAAGGCCAGCATGTCTTTTACCTAGTTGGATTACGAACATAGCATAATTGACTTTAGTCAAAAATTTTCTTAAATTTTAAATCATTAATACTTTTACATCATGGAATTGAGTATTTCATCTGTCACCTCATGAAATAATTCTTACCACTGCACTCATAAACCTTCATTATTTGCATATTATTTAATATGGAATAGATTTTTGTGGCGCAGCAATGGTGTACGATGAGATAAGTAGTTTTATGACACAAGATTCACCAGTCAGAGACAGATATTTCATTCTGGCATTGTATATAAGAGAAAATTAAGGGGAAGCAAGTCTGGATTCAATAACTCATTGGAAAGACTGGTTCAGACATCAAATAAACAAATTTACCAGAATTGAATTGTTCTGATCCACAATCCATGCAGGTAAGGCAATACCAAAACTTGTAGCTGAAAGAAAAAAAATCACAAAGGCAAAAGTTAAAAATCAAACAAGTTAAAATCACAAAACATTTCTGATAAAAGCACAGGTTGCCATTTTGAATGACAATGCTCCCAAACCAGAGACACTTACAGATAAGAAATATTAACAGAACTGACAGTCCATGCCAGTTCAATCTCTCATTTTCACTTGTAAATTAGGTGAAAAACATTTTTTTTCAGGTTCTTAATTTCATCTTAGCTCACCTGTTGGTCCATCGGGGTTTCCATATTTTTCCCAGTTCTCTCTAGATTCATCATTAGTTAATCTGCAAGAGGTTTATTTCAAAAGTTTCAACTAAAAGATGCTTCTATCTGCACGTACCGGTAAAACATAACAGCTCTAACAAAATTTCTGAAAGTTTTGAAAATAAAAGCACCATTACAATTTGTTACATCAACACCTTGTTAACAGGAGATTACATGAATACCTAATGATTGGAAATTGAAAATCAACTTTTGAATAACTATAACACCAGATTATCAAACAAGCTCCATATCAATAATGTCAGAACATCTCTACCCCTCTCAACTGTTGGATACCAGGGACCCTTACTTTGGGACCAAAATCAGGTCTTATTGTACACTAATGTCAATTATAACATGTAAAAGGTGTTACGAAATACATCTGCTCAATGTGGCGGTTAGTGACCACGACAAGGTCAAAATAATGTCAAAGTTGCAGTTAGAGTAGTAAACTAAAGATGGTTATTCTCTATTAATTTGTTGACCTTTGTGAAGACCTCCACACGTCTGTATCATTAATGTTTCGCCCTAAGAAATGTGAAAATTACATGTATTCTCCTTCAGGGGACAGACCCAGTACAAGCTTCAGCTTTGTGTCTGACCTCACCCATACTATTATGAATGTACCGATCGTTTTGTGAACTCCTGCATTATTTAACTTATATTTGGTATGGAAATAAACCCGACACCTGAACTGTTCTTGAGAATGCACATACATGTACATACAAATATGTCCATCATTGCCACGATGTTCTTAAGACTAGCACTAATGTAAACTTATGAGACTTGCAATGTGATAAATGGTCAATGCAATTATTTCACTGCAACCTTAGAGAATGCCCTTTGGTGTTTCAATTAATTAACCGAATTTTTTATTTTTGTTTCACTTAATTTGAAAAGCAACTTCTGTGTCTTTGGTTCTCCTTCTTATGCCAACTTGCCATATTCATGAGCAAAACTCTGATGTTATCATCCCAGAGAGGCAACCTCAGAGGCACAAAAATCTGCCTGAACTTTTGATATGCACCTAAATCAAGTAAATCACTCCTTTTTTTGTGATTTATTGTTGTGTAACTACAAAATGTACATGGCCATAAGCCAACAAGCAACCCTTTCCAAGAAATGATTTCAAGCAGCAGATTTTGAGCAGAAAACGTTTGCGAGAAAACATGGAGACTGCACAATGTCCTCCCTGTTTGACATCACAGCAAACAGCGCCCTCAATTGTCTAGAAAACCTTGGACAATTTTAAATGTGAAAAACAGAGCACATTTCAACACATTACCCTAAACCGACGTCATTAAAGAGAGCAAGGAGGTACAAAATGTGTGTCTAAGAAATATTTGTTGCATGAACACTTTAAGGATGGAGGTGAGCATAGGTTTTTTTGGGGGGGAGGGTTTCAAGAACTCACGCAGCGTAGGCTTTGGCTATCTTGATGAATTCCACTGGATCTCCTCCTTTGTCAGGATGTTTAGTCTTGGTTAGAAGACGGTACTTCCTCTTAATTTCTGCTACAGATGCACCCTGTAAGACATGATTATGTGATGGAAAGCGCTGTTAACGATGGTATTTCATTATTTTGTAAATGATTAAAACCCAGGAGTGAGATTGGAGGAAACTTCAATATCTACAAAATAATCACCACAGGTTTTAAGTGTCCCACAGCAGCATACTGTGGAGTAGGGCCTGTGGTCATGGTATACATTTTGTGTTTGCTTGAAGACAAAAATACCCATTTCTTGTGCTCTATATAAACTTTTATGCGTAAAAACACAATGATAAACTCAAAATATTACAAATTTTACAGAATGTTTGAAAAATCCTGACCTTGGGGAAATTCTGAGATTTGGAAAAATCCTGCTAAATCTCATCCCTGAAAGCCAGATGCAAGACACGCAGTGGAAATAAACAGTTTCTGCCTCCTAAAATATTTGCTTTTCTTTGAACACAGTAATTTGTGTGGCTTCCTTTGAGCTTTACTCTGTACAGATCTATTATGCTCAAATACAGTGCTGCAATATCAGTGTCAATCAGGAAGTAATTTGTCTTAAAAGAGTGATCTAGTATTCTTACATTGTTAGTCATTTTTCTACGGATACCAAGATTCATTGGACTTGAAGACTTTTATATGACATGATTGACTGGACTGGCTGATGCTGTACGGTACTTACTCTATCCAGTTCAAGGATATCATAGGGATCATACTCAATGTGATCTCTCTCTACTTGAGATGCCTTGAAAGCCAGGTATATGAATAAAACCCAAGCACCAGCCAGAAAAATCCACCTGTTTGAATAGAGAAGATGTCATTAAGGTGATTTCTGTTTAGTTAGTATAAGACTGAGAACAGAACGAATATCAAACAACAATCCTGTATTCTTCTATGTTGTGGACAACAAGGAAAGAAGAAATGGTGACTCTGATTTCAGCTCATTTTGTAGAAATAATCCATGATTTTGTGAAATTAGGCACAATTTCTCAATTGACAATGCACCTGAGCTTGTTCAATGTGCCTTTCACTGACCCACCATACAGGACGTCAGACATAAATTTGATCGCAAGGAACCAAGGTTTCACACAATTAAATTGTTGTGTTTCACCAGCACCCATGGGCAACATCTGAAATGGAGCCCGACTACTAGACTTTATGCATGCCTGGCTTGTTAACAAAATAAGGCTGTGTCCGAAATGGGCTTCCAGAGCTACGACTAGGTCTATTGTCTATGCATCTCCACACATTTCCAATGGAGCGAAGACCTAGACCTAGCTCTAGACAACAGATTCGGATGCAGCCTGAGTTTGGAATTGGTCTTTTAATGCTGAGGGCACAAAGAGGTTGCAGAGTTTACTCCAGTTTCAACCTACTTGAGTGCATGACGTAGTTTCTGAGTTGGCTTTTTGGCTTGTAGTCTGTCTCTCTTCTCTTCACAAGGATCACACTGGCATTGTGACTTCAACTTCTCCGGGTCATCTAAACATCGGGACAAGAAATGGGCAGGATGCACAGGGAAATGAATATTCACAACAGTTACAACTCGGTCTCAAACATCGCCATGTAAGATCTGATAAAATCCATTGGGGTTGGAAGGGTTCAAGAAGAATTGACAGGATTTACATGCAGTGCCCAGACAGATGATGAAAGGATCGATAGATCATACATTTACATGTGCAGCATGGTCGACCGATTTCACAGAGATCATGGAAATTGAGCAAAACTACCAACCATGCCCAGCATATACACATTTGTACCATATGTGTAATAAGAATATCTGCCAATCTAAGGACAAGACGAATACCTGGAAACAGTAGAAGATTCAGCTTTTTACGTAACACCATCTTCTGAATAAAAACATATCAGATGCAATAATGTCTTGCTAGGCCTACAACATTTCCAACAGAAGTAAGATTTCTTCAATAATTTGGTGAAATTTTGAGGGATTGTCCAAGCAAGCTACATGTACATGTACATTACCAATTCACATAATCACTCTTAATTGCCAAAAACGCGCATAACCCCATTGGTGGATGATCTTGGAGAGTGTTTATAATAAACAGCACCTACTACATGTACTGTGACTTCTTGGATTTGAGGGTGAAATCACTGATGAGGTTGGTTGCTGACTTGTTTTGGGCGATTATGGACTGTTGTGTGAAGTAACAATGGCAGTGTTGCAACCTCAAATACAGAGGAGAATTTTGTAAACTCTAACAGTTGGCTAGTCAGGTAGGGACATGCATAAAGGAGTGAGGGCGCTGTTCATTTGCTCACTCATTTCCTTAAATAGGAAACTGTGCTTAAAAGTTGTCTTTTTCCACACACTGTAAATGTATATGTACATGTAGCTGGGTCATTCCATGAGGTTAGGCACAATTTGTGACGATGTCCTTGTTACATGTACATCTGCAACTTTTACCACTTGTCATGACATACAGAGTTGGTCATTTACTCTGTAAAATAACAAAATACACCTCAGTATTTTGCCTTACAAGATGTGTCATGTCAAGTGGAATCCACATGCAGAGAAATACAGTAACTGTTCATTTTTACAGAACCGATGCACATGTAACAACTAACACCATCACATATTGTCCTCCAACCTCACGGAATGACCCAGCTCCTCTACTTAATTTTCAAATTTAAATATTTTCAAGTGAAGCCAGCATTTAATTCATTGAACCAAGACATGAATAAGAACAAACACTTTCGGGAAATATGAATTTTAGGCTTCTCAGTCAAACTTTCACTCATGTTTGTGTACCAAAAAAATCACAGTTTGCTGTAAGAGTGGGAATTTACATTTAACTTGAAATATGTTTAGAAAATTTTCCTATTCCATTTAAACTTGTAAACGTCCCACCTTACCACTGTATCATTGAAAACCTTAAACACAATAAATTGTATATTGTGTAAATACAATGTACAGTGTAGTTGACACAAAGTCCGGACACCGTCCGGTGATGAATTCTTGGTATTCCTTTGACACGACCGAGCAGTAAATTGATTACATTTTACAGGCCTCGTTAACAATAAAAAACAATAAATCAATCAAAAGTCAAACCTGGTGGTTCCATTTAAATGTTTGGGGAAAATCCGTTAAACAGATTTGAAACTTTTTAAATAAAAATATTTTAAATTTTAGTTTGAATATTTAATCGTGTAAATGTCCCACCCTTATTTTGCTCTGCAATACACATGAACAAAAAAATCCCCAAACACCTCAAAATATTCCCGCTTTAACTTAATATTTCTTTGACTTTGCTTTGCAGAGTCCATTGGTAATTATATCTAAACATATCAAAATGTTTCTTTTGACATCATGATCCTCTCCAACATGTCCAAGATCACTTCAAAGTAAAATAGAAAAAAGATGGAAAAACTATGAATCTCTCGAGGAGTCCAGTAGACTGGCAATGGCCCTGGTGAGTGGTGGGCTACATGCAGGCCTAACGTTATAACGCGTTAGTTCATCATACATGATGTACATGTATATGATGTAAACATATGGATTAAATTTCCTACTTAAAGCAGATGGCACAAACAACCAGGTAGGCCTAATATTATAACAAAATTAAGTGACCAAAATAGGCCCACAGCGATTTACTTGCCCACCTTTCCTTTGTTTTGAAGGCCATAGGTAGTAAGTGACTGGGAAGAGAACTAAAGCGTAGAAAGAGACCAGAAAATAAAGGGATGTTCCACCCGATTCGTCGTACTCGAACTGCGCCGCCATCTTACCCCGACTTGGCTAAGCCTATGCATGACATGTCCATGTAGCTCGCGATGTATTCGCAGCTGCTTAAAAAATTAATAATACACGTATGAACGACAGCGCCCTCTCTAGTACAGCGCGGAAAATTTAAGTTATGTAACTTTAATTTATCAAGTAGACTACATCATCATCATCATCACTCAGTACAGTAATACCGTGTGTTCCTAGCTCTATCTATGGTAGCACATGTACTTGATGAACCAGTCCGGTGTAGTATATAATATTGACACTGACAGGTATTTTGTTTTCGTAGTGCGCGGAGGTCAGTACAATGAGGGTGGGTTTTGTTGCCTGTTGGGCATAGAGCAAGGGTAGGCCTGTGACATCATTCGTCAAGTTCGTACTGTAACGGCGCGGGGTCACTCAAAGAGGGGATTCTTAAGTTGTGTTCAGCCGTGGCCATCGGGTCGATGTTTTCATGTCTTCCATGATGATGCGAATTTTATTATGTAGGCCACTAAGCATGCACCATGACCACTTACAAAGTTACATTGGAAGGGGGGACATCGATGAGTTCAAGATCCATGGTTTGAGTTCCTCCTTTTTCAGTATTTGCAATTCGGCTTATGCTGTATTCAGGTTTGTTGCATGCAGATATCGATAAAATAAATGCAACAAGTGTAATTTATATAGGTAAAAAAAAATTATCTTTACCCTCAAAAGAGCAAAAAGAGCCAGGGGGTGGGGAATTTTCTCTGATATCGCAGTAGTGTATTTGTCATGAGTAGAGCCTTTGAAAAACCCTGTGTTCATTTTCACACCAATTTCATGAAAATTTAACCAACCATTCTCAGGTTGTCCCGCAACACCCGTTCTGAGATACATGTAAGTCGGCCAAAACTTAACCCAGGTTGGACGCCAGTCTTCGTTACATTATGACTGACCATAATGTAGTGCGGTCAGGGAGTCCATCTGGGCTAGCCAAAGCTGTATTTTCTGCTGCTGTGCTCAATACATGCGGGCTGGGAAGTACATGTACATGTGTGGCCTTGAGTGTCAAATAACCTTAACAACAAAATCATACATTAGATTGATTTGAAACTCCCCAGTTGTTTTGAAAAGGAGTATTTTCTCATGCTTGCCAAGTTTAAAAAAATGTCAGCATGGAATCGCCGAATGGGGGGGGCAGTGGCTGTAGGAAGGTGTAAATAATCTCTCTTATTTAGGGTTAAAGTGTCCTCGTTTGCTAGACTTGACTGAACTCTTTTTTAATCGCAGGTTTGCATCATAGATTTATCACTGGTACATGTGATAGTATGGGCAAACCAACTAAAGTTTCCGTCGCAGCAACTGCAGTGAAGCAAGCAACAAAAAGAAAGGCAACACTGAGCACGTCCGTGGATGACTCACCAAGCAGAGGCAAAAAGACAAGGAAAACAAGTGAAAAAAGTGACACTGAAAAAGTTAAAGCAAAGACAATTCAGTCTGGAGGTTTGTATTTTTAGTGGTGAATATAGTTTCTAGGTTCCTATGTTAAGGTGTATTTTTTTTTTTTTTTTGCGTTGGGGAGATGTTAATTATATATATAACGCTTTTTTGCCCTTACCCAACGTATATTAATAAGCACTGTATGCTCAGTGCTTGTCCGAGAGCTTGCGAAAAAACCTAACAAGCTTACTCGGGTGGGACTCGAACCCACGACCTCCTGCTTACTAGTGCAGATGTCTTAACCACTCGACCACCGAGCTTGCCGGGGTCGGCTGGCCGGTCCGAGTCAAATGAAGCAGCGGGTACCGCAAACTATTTTCAAGATGTATTTTTTTTTTGTTAAGTTGTTAGCTAACTGTAACTTTCAAATTTTTGATTTCTTGAAATAATCAGAAATTTTATTATTTTGAATTATATTTGTGCATTAAACCTAATATTATCAATCTAACTCTAACCCTAAATCCAAATGTTGTGGCATTTGTGTAGTAAGAGATTAATCAGTTTCAGAATCAGTCAACAGTAATAATTTGAAATGATAAGCTCACAGTAAATCATAGTTGGTATTTTGAAAGCCTTATATCTATTTACACAAATACACTAACAAGTACATGTATATTGTTACTTGATCAGTATTCGTGTAATTTTTAGGGAATGATTTCTTCTTTCAACTGAAGGTCCAAGTGCTTTTGAAGAAGAGATTCGTAAAAGGGAAGGTTACACTGCCCCTCTACCCAAGCGCAGTAAGAAAGGAGACCTCATCTTTGCTGATTCTCCCGACATCCGTCCCAACATGACACCCTCAGAGGTGCTTCAAGCCGGTAGCTTTGGTGGGACCTACTTCCGGCCAATCAAATCTGGTGTCACAGGTGAGTGGATTCGTTTTACTCCCTCTTGGATAATGTAAATTCCTACATCAATTTTCCTTTTTGTTTTGTAAGGATACAGGATTCCACAGAGGCAAGCTTCCACTACTGTATCAATACTTCCTAAGACTGAGTCAGTATATGGACTTTTGACTTTTATTCAAATAATGAAATATATGAATATTTGATGTTCCATTCAATTTAGTGTTGTTTATACAAAATCCCGACAAAATCAGAAACAAAATATGCATGATTTGGTGGTAGTGGTCTGCCTCATGGCATTTCATTTCATGTGTCCGTCCCCTATCGAAAGGAGGAGGAAGTTCAGAGTTCAACTGATGTTTGGCCGTAGTTGGTGATCTTTTCCCTTAGTCCAGGCGAGACACCCCAAAAAGTTAAAAACTAAAAAGAAAAAGGAATTTTTGGTCCTCTTGTAAGGTTATGCATGAGCTGTCTTAACTTGTAACACTTGAGATGCTTTTTAGAAGTAAACAATGGATTTCATTTCCCATCTTTATTTCAATGAGTTTCAGCTCTCAAATAGGCCTCTTTGATTTCAAAACTAAACTTATTGAAATATTTGATAAATATTCAAACAATCTATTGAAACATTCATATTTTATTTAAACAATTATATATATTTGAATATTCATCACAGCCGCATTACTTCACATTTCGATCGTTGACCTTTTTTAGCCCCTAATCAGCCCCAGAAATCTGCCTGTCTCACTTGTGCATTTGTATCATCACAGTACATTTCAGTTATATCAAGCCTTCATGAAATTTGTTTTTACTGACGTGTATTATGACACATCTGCGGGAATATCAAACACACTAGTTATTGTTTTCCCACCGGTTATGCAAACTGGAAGTGTTCATTACATTTTTGAAATAGAAACAAGATAAATGTTGACTGAACTATACAAAGGCACTCAGCTTACCAGATTTTAGTCAAATCTGTCGTATTTCTAACATCAATAGGGAGCAAAGGATGAAGAAACAGCACTTAAAAGTTGAAATCATCCCCAATTTAACACCCCAGCTCAATGTACTTGTAAAAGTAAGCAAATTCATCCGGACAGAGGGCACTACCAGCATGCTAAATAAACATGTACATGTAGCATATGCAGGTGAGACATGCACCAAAGGTATCCCAGTAATTAAAGGGTTATTTTTCTGATCAGGTGAGAAGTATTCTGGAGTTTGGAAAGAGCTTCCCAAGGAGTGGCTACAAGGTCTCAACATTGGAAAACAGGTACAGACTGCTTTGCTACAACCTTTGTGAGTGAGACATTACCCACATTGTACTTTGGAATTCCAAAGTGTCTGCCAGCTATAAGGGTCAAAGTAATGGTTTTTCTTTTGCTTAAACCCCCATAAAATGCACCTTTTTCATGTACAGTCAATTCTCTGTTTAACAGGGTTACGTGGGCCTCAAAAGTTACTTTGTTGCAACCTGGCATTCATTATAAATGGAATTGAACATGAAAGGAAAACCATGAATTCTACAAACTGGGATTTTTCAATGACATTGTTCTTTACATCTATATTGGGAGTTGACTGTATTTTGATTATCCTAGGTTTTAATTTTTGTTTTGTTCTAAATTGAAAGGTATTTCGGGTTTTGGGGGGGCCTTTGATGTAGTGCTGAGTCAATTTGAATAATTCACTGATCAATTATTCAACCTTCAATTCGATCGAATATCTGAATATTTTGTCGTACCAACCAGCATGTTGTTGATGAAAAAACTGTATGTAAAATCAGTTGCAATAACGCACACAATAATATATTATCACCACTTTAATAGCTTCTCATGTCTTGGAATGTCTCTTGCCATGATTTAGTAAAATTTAAGAGACGAATATAACATCTTGTCCTGTTGAAAATTTCTATTGCTTTTAAATATTTTAATGAATAATTGACTTTCTGAATCATTGCAAGATTTCTGTCACTTTTCATTTGAATCTGCTTGAAACATGCCACCATTGTACAATTTTATTCCTCTTCATAATTTTCGTATTTGAATATTCAAATTCAGAAAATAATATTTGCATATTTGATAATTGATCAAATATTCAAATATTGGATATTTGGCAAGCCCCTCTTTGGCGATAAATGTCCATATTCAGGAACAAAATTGTGATGAGAAACGCTCAGTGTTGCAATGATTTATGCGTGAAAAAATTGTTGAAACTTCTATATATTGATGTCATCTGTTTTCTTTCCTTTAGGGAGTATTTGTTGTACAAATACATGGTCATTGGCCAACGAGCAACACTTTTTCGGAAATGGTTTCAATGAGTATATTTGTGTGTTTACAATTTGAACAGAAAAACAAGCAAACTGTCCAAAGTCTACTCCCATGTGCGAAGGGCATCACAGCTACAGTTACAAAAAGCCTGTGCAATTGCCAATACCCTTAACCCCAAAAGGATATCCAAAAACTTTCATACGCTAAAGAAGAGCAAATGTTTACACTGGGCGCAGTAAAAGTGCATCTAAGAAAAATCATCTCATGAGCCCCTGAATTTTGCTCATCCCACCATCCGTTGCTCACCGTTGAAAATGAACGTTATTTTTGGGTAGATTTCCTCTTCTGTGTATGACGCTGAGGTGAACACATACAAGGTGAAGTGTGGGGGAAGCTTGGAGATGTGGGAGAGCAGTGGCTGGATGCACAAACAAGACCCCTATGGCTGGTTCCAGTGGTACTGTAGGTAAGGATTATTAGGGGGAGGTCAGACAGAGCCTAATTGCTTTGTACCTCGATAGTGGATAGTGCTCTGTGATCAGTGTTGTACACCAGACCACGTAAGATGACCAAAGGACACCTCTAGTGGTCTGAATTCAAATCACAAGCTGTTAATTGCTATGCAGCTATGGAAGGATGAGCTTCGTCACCAATTATTTATTTTCAAAGGATCGGGTCTTACCTGTATCAGCCAAATCGCGAACCAGATGAAGGCCCTTTCTCACGATATGGTTTGTCCACTTTCCAAATGTGTAAACACTTGTGAGTAAGTTATAGTCAAGCCAAATAAAAACACCAATTTCTTTTGTTGTTTTATATGATTTTGTTGTTCCTGTGATAAGGCTCAAGCCTATGAGCTCCAGCCAATGAGCTCAAGCCACTGAGCTCAAGCCTATGAGCTCAAGCCTATGAGCTCAAGCCAATGAGCTCCAGCCAATGAGCTCAAGCCACTGAGCTCAAGCCTATGAGCTCAAGCCTATGAGCTCAAGCCAATGAGCTCAAGCGAGCGAGCTCATGCCAATGAGCTCAAGCCAATCTGCACAGCAAGGGACCTACATGTACATGTTGTTAGAGTCTGAAGACAGAGATTAAACAGGTTTGACAAATGGCCAGTTTTAACCAATGATTCCGTACATTTGCAATTGGGGACCTGATCAGCACTAAACATGGGCCTTTCCCACATTTCAAAGTTCAAGCTTTAGTGGGAAGGATTGTTTATATACTACTCATTTTTAAATGTTTCATCTCTGTCCTTCAGTTGTCCCTTTAATAATATTTCTAATAGATCACTAATGAAACAATAACATCTTCCCTCACTGAAAACCCGACTCTGCCTAAATTGCTTTTTTGTGCTAAATAGATTTTACCTTGGTAGACGTACTGATGATGATGCCCGTCAGATATCAAGATGGTCACGGTGTGCTGGGGTCAAAGGCCGATGGCGGAACAACCTCATCGCAAAATGCGTGCGTAGTGGCTGTGCCTACGACAACTTTGCCATCTCTCCTGTTGTCAGACAAACTCTGCAGCATTGGGGATATCGACTGACCAAGGAAGACTTTGATAAGGGAGCCAAGAGAGTCAAGTAGATATGAAGATACTGGACCTAGAAGGGGTTGGTTGGGAATTTAGACTGGTTGGTCATGCTGGAACCTTATATTGACAAGATAGGTTTGGGGGATAAGTGGCCAAGGTTGCATGCAGTGAGGGGGGCACACTGATATTATGGCAGCTCCCCACCCCGCTTTCCTACCCTCATAGGCCCAGGAAATTGTGAGATGCACTGGAATGTAAATTCATAGAAATAAGGATGAAACCCAGGGTTTTTTTTGATTGAAATTTTGTCCATTCTCTTCCCAGCAAAGGTTAAAACTGCCTGTCCGTCCCTCACAAAATATTTGAAACTGATGGAAAGAATTGTAAAGATTTATTCTCCTGTACTAAAGATTCATGTAAAAACACAGCATTTGTAAAGTTTGTACAAGAAAGAAAATGCCTGTCCAGAGTTTTTTCGCCTACCCTCTGGACAGATGGGCAGATGAGATACTGAAGGCACCATTGGCCACCTTTCATAATTGTTGAGTGTGACAGTTATCAGAATCTCACACATTTGTAGAGAAGGTACGTACATGAAGTATTGTCACTAAGCACCAATTATTTGCATAGTATTGTTTGCGACATTTCTGTTGTACATTCTGGTAAGATGTGCATCGTGTACATTACTGCTGTTAGTAAGGCCTGAGTGAAGAAAATACGGACCCTTGATTTTAATTCTTATGAAATTTGATGCCATTGAAATGTTTTTTTATCACAAACTCAAACAAGACCAACCTACTTTTTTATCTCATCATGTGAAGTTGTAAATAGATCAGCCATAATCATTTTCAAGATAAAAAATGGTCCCATGCTGTCCTCTTTGTAGTTGTACCAGCAATGTTGTTATCGGGGATTTCAGTTGAGTGTGTAAACAATGAATTATCTAGCTTATGACAACTGTGCACCTCACGTGATGATTTTGGTTTGTGCACAACTGTTAAGATATAATAAATATTTAGTAGCTGTATTTATAGTAGGTACTTTTGCCTTTTTTAATGATTGGCTTCTCCGAGTGCTTTTGCCTGCCGTTTTAAATTTATTTTGTAATGGTTATTTTTTGGTAGTTTCGAAAAGTAATATGGGGTCATTCTTATTTGTTTCTAAAGTAATAAATGGATAGAAGGGCTGCAAAATTCTCATCTCGTAATGTCCTTGTTTGCCTTCATGCAAATCGTGAGTATTAGTGTCAATATTCACAAAAAATAACCACTTGCCTCCAAATTGGTGCGTACTTATGTTCAAAAATCACGTCTCGTTCCCAGTTGCAAACTGAATACTGACGTGAATAGTTGTGCCGAGAGGTTCACTTCTCGCTCCTCGGTTGCAAATAATTCCTTCATTTTAACGGGAAAGAACAGTCAAATGTTTATATTCCCTTCTTAAAAGCTAGCTGCGAAACACGAAAGCGTAAAGTATACAAATCAAAACTCCATTCATTTAGAATTATGGGGGCTAGAAAAGATCCCTCACAAAGTTTCAAGCAAACCTCACGAACGCCGTACATGTAGCCTTTTTCAGATCTAGGTGAATTAAGTGACGCGAGTAATAAGTGAATAAACCGTGCACACCAAATGTATGCGCAATGTTCAGAACTCTAGTCAAAATGGCATGGACCAAGCTTGAGCATTTGCCTATCCACCTGTTTGTTGCTCATGCAGTCGAACAAAAAATAAAACCTTGTGGCCAAATTGTCCAGGCTTTAGGGAGATCCCAGGGTGGATCCGGAGCCAAATTTTCTTGGGGGGGGGGGCTTGTGCATTTTGGGGGCTCTCTGAGGGAAAAGGTCCAATGTTGGAACATTTTACATGCCTTTGGAAGGCGGGAAATGAAATGGACCAAAAATTGCCTTCATAATTTTTCCAAAAATATTTTGGCTCCGTTTTTGGGGGTAGGGGCACACGTCACAGATCCCTCTGGTGGGAGATTTCGCAGAGCTTGAAGCTTACTTATGTGAAAATATCACAAAGCATAAATCTGTATGAAGAACATCCAGATCGTGTGTAAATAAAATACTCTTGCCAGCCCCGTTGCCAGCTTCAGACACGAGGGGGGCACTATACCATTTAAGAACAGCGCTTTTAGATAATTTTGATACTTATGGGTTTTGCTGATTGAGAAGGGGCAGCTGCTGGCCGAGGGGGCGCTCGATACCCCCCCCCGTCCCTTGGTCATGGACCTGACCCCGTAAATTGTCTTCAGTAAAAAAAAAAGGCCCACTCATAGCCAGGACCGATCCTTTACACTGAGAAGTGGATAATGGAATCAAAATTGATTAATCATTTCTAGTATCAATTTGATTAAGTTGCAATTATTATTGATGCTAAATTCTTTTAAGGTTTGATAATGTATGTAAAATATACAACGCGTGTAACAGGAATTAATAAAAAAAAAAGATATGTGCTGGGGTGTAAGAGCCAGTGTAGAATTTCGTTGGAGGAATAATGAAGTTTGAACTAATCGAATCTCAATGACAATTTACATTAAAAAGCGGAGAGAAAAGTGGCTGCGGGTTGCTGAAGGTCTCCGTCCTTGAATAAAACCGAGGAACGGTTTGCTTCATCCTTACGGCTTGTTGCTATGGTGAGGGCAAAGAAGACGGGGGTGGCACGTAATGAAAATGGTCAGCGCTATCGGGATGTGTGCAAACCATTGTTGGTAACGAATTCCACACGCTGGGCGTCAACCTGTGGCTCACATCCACATATTTAGCTCTGATGCCTTGGAGTACAGGTAGCAGTGTTGTTCTCGCCGTTGCAGAATTTCTGTCATTCTGTTTTGGGAGGTTTTTTTGCCGAGTGGCTGTCTAGAAGTCTGCATTTGAAAGTGTTACCGATAAGATGGCGTGATCATTTTTGGGTGTGAACGCATGCTGATGCCATGATGACGTGAAGGTAATTCCCCTACGATGTTATTTCTATTTCATCCACACACATATAGGGTGTTTGAATAACCAGAACCATAAATTGCTTAAGTCGGAGACAGACACCAACTTGTGACAGGAGAGACATTTGGACTACTGTGGGAGCAACTGTCTCTTGACCCTGTAATGAGTGGGATGTTGAATTACACAAATAAGACATATGCTTTAGATGGATGCACATCATCATGACAATGAGGCTGCATCATGGCAGGACTGACGCCACTTGACACCTTGTGCACTAACCCTCTGGAACTGGTCTGAAAATTTCAAAGTGTTTTTTCTAAGTAAACGACTCGGTTTTTTCCTTCTTGAATTGAACTTTTATGGACATGTTTTTGCTCTCTGACGGCTAATAGGTCACTGTGGGAAATAATTACTGGCGTCCGTGTGTGGAACTCTTTCCGGACTGTCCTTCCGGTATTGGATTGTGTTTACTGCACAAAGGCAACAAGATTGTAAAACAGCTTGTGAAAAAAGTAGCCATATGATTGATAAAGGCAGCTTGTTATCATGTTCGTGTTGCACCCAAGTGCATCGAGGCGTGTGCCGACACCTCTGAAGAATGAATGCATCTTGCTTTTCCTCCGAAGGCTCTCCTCACAAATGATTCATTGCTACTTGGATCACTTAAAAAGTTTAAAGTCAGCTTGTTGATGGAACTGGGAAAGATGTCATTGTGCACAAAATTTTCATTCGTAAGATGTCACAAGGAGTTTGGTAAGACCACGGAGCAGTGGCGTAAATCTGTGTTGCCGGGAAATTGGGGGATGGGGGAAGTGGGGGTGCGGCCACGGATACTATGAAAAGCGGAGGGAGGAGTGATACCATATAGACTATATGGGGGGTATGTTCGTGACGTGACAAAGATTTACATCTGTAATGTGTACCAAATTCATGCAGAATCTTGCAGAATGGTATATTATGGATTTTTAAAATTGCTTTCCCTTTTTATTGATATTGCAAACATTTTAGTCGTTGGGAAATCCTGACAATTCTTCAAAATCTGCTTTAATGATTTTGCTCATCACAAAAACGTGGGGGGATATATACCCCCACCCTCCGGGATTTACGCCCATGCAATGGAGGAATAAGAACACATGGTTTAAGACTATGGAATAACCCTTGTCATACACAATGCATATATTTGGGCGGCAGCGCCCACTGATAGTCAATAATAGGAAGCGAAGGCCTCCCGTGTTCTTGGCACTTTGGAATGAATTTTCGTTCGAATTAACGCCCTTGTCTCAAGGATTGATTTCGTGATTTGTCTGAACAAATCAAACGACTCTCTGTTTTGAAACCACCATTTCGTGGTAAAACAATTTCCCCCAGAAGTCAGTGTCTGCATGATAGGCCTATATGAAGCTGAAGTTGTAACCAGCATCCACGCAGAGATGATCGTATTTCGGAATAGGCAAAGATGACGGAGGCAGAACCAGCTCAGGGCTCACCAGTCACGGCACCGGCACCACCCGTGCGGAGGGTGACTAGGGGAGCAAGACGGAGTGGCCGCAAGAGGAGGTAGGCATGATAGAAGCTCATTATATTCCAAATATTGCCAAGGAGCTTGACGTCACCTCCTAATGGTTTACTATGCTGAAAGGGGGAAGAATACACGGCGACCGTACGTTCAATTACCCTCATAGCTGATCACCCCAGACACCCCCTTTGCAACCTATTTATTAATCAGACGAGCCCGTCTTTCTCTATGAAGGGCCTATATGTATGGTGTCACCCACCGTTGGTAGAAAACTTAAAGCGTGTAAAAGATCTAAGAAGCCCGAGCCTACGACCCCTATGAGCAGTCACAGTAGCCTGATTAAGTTTTCCGTAGGGCATATGTATGGCCACCGGTACCATGAGTACAGTGTTCCCAACTGGTCCTGTCTAAAAACTGAACCGTGAAAATCGGTGATCATCATGTACTCCAGTCTTTGCTCAGATACCATGGAGCTATTCTCAGCACTTGTCACGCTCTATTGATCCTTAGTTTCATTTTGAAATCTATTTATATGTGTTCCAGTGGGAAAAATTTATCACAGCGACGAGTAAACAAAGCGAAAATTTATATTCCTCATAGTAACTCGCCTGTATTATGGGCGGTACCGGGTGGAGCACCCGAAGTTCAAAGTACAGGCTGGTGCCACACGTCACCAAGACCTACATACATGTACATACGGTTGGCTGAACGTCAATAATTTTAATTTAAGCGCAGGTGTTCGTGCGTGTTGATGTCACGCAAGGGTGAAAGCTCAAGCTCAAATGAGCTCTTCACCGGCCATTGGGTCGGGCAGTCACCGTCCAAACACCGTTTCCCTTTCACACAGCGACTCTGAAGCTTTATTAGAGGCCGAGGCAGCCAAAGGATTACCGCCTGTTGTCCACCCGTACGCATACCACTCGCCCTTAGAAGTCAGCGATCATCTACCGGCAGGGGTTGGTGAACAGGACGCGATAGGCGATCCATCAGAAACATTGACTACGCCAAATACTCAGAAAGTGCAAACAACAAGGCCTGAGTCTGCCCCATCAGAACACAGTGAAGCCAGTGTGAGCTGCATAAATGTACTACCACCTCCTTGGTCAGCACGGGTGGCACCATCTGAAGATAAAAAACTAATAAATTCCTCAGACAACCAAGAGAATCGAGAGCCGATAGATTCACCAGAAGGTACAGCGTCGGTGCTGTCTTCTTCCGCGGCCACCATGCCCCGCAGCGACGGTGGGCTGGACCGTGAAGACACGGTGGAGATGCGCGAATACCGCAGACGTCAGGAAAATGGCGATCCGCCTGACAAGCCGCGGTATGCACCCAGCTGGCCGACCCCAGAGGAGCTCGATGAAGCTGAAGGACTTGGGAGAGGTTTGAAAACTTCCGACAGTACTGAAGATCTCAGTAATCTCATCAGTATTCATCAGGTACATAACCCCTTGAAAGATTTAGGCCTACCTGTTGGCCAGAGGTCTACCTGTACCCCCACCAGACTCAAGGAAACAGCAATCTATCCAGTTGTGTTCAGGACCATAAACACTTGCTTGATCTGGCACAATCTTTAATTTCAGATGCTAATTAGGAAACCGTCCTGTGTGACATAAGGGAAGAAATGTGTGGTTTTCTGTTCTAGATGTTCTTGGCACCGTATCTAGGTATCGATATACCTTGTACATGTACATCATACATGTACACAATGGTACAATTACAAGTACATGTACATGTACACATGCATGACATGCAAGGTACATGCACCTATATGGTAAATCTTGTCCAAGTAAAGGACTCTACAAATCACTTTTAACATTTGGACATGATTTGTAGAGTCCTACATGTATGTGTAATTACTTGGACCATCCTGACCATGGCAATCAAAGTCAGAGCGTTCTTGTAAATGTGCCTTCTACCTAATTTTTTGAATGATATTTTGCTGAAATCTGGAAATAAGAGGCTGTACTAAGCATGGTAAGTGTCAATCAGGACACAACTGGATGGATATTTTCAAAGAGTTTTATGTTTTGACTAATTCTTGTAGGTGTAAATCTAATTACAGAACTCCAAGTTATATTATGGGTTTGTAAGACTATGTACATGTATCTTAACTGCTGTCTAGTTACATGTACATGTATGATGTATGTCAAATCAGGGTACATTTACATTGTACCATACATGTACATGTACTGTACATGTACATTTTAAAAATACATGTATTCCACTTTCTCAATGAAATCTTCCCCCAAAAGCTGTCAACTGATGCACAAGGTCTGTCCACACTAAAAGACACATTTGCACGCGTAGATGTAACCAACATCATCTCTTTAACTTTGTTGACATGAAGAGACTTGGTGTACACAGTTTAATAGGATTTGGTTTGTTGAAATAATCAGGATTTTGATGAAAATGTCCAGCTTATTTTAGGGGTTCTGGTTGGACATGCACATAACTGTGTCAACTCTTGTTTTTCAGGTTATTTAAAGTACCACTCTCATGGAGAAAAGCACTTCATCTGTTAAAACCTGGGTACTACAGGTATAACATTGGAGAAATATGTCAAAATCTATGGCTCTTTATTTCTGTAGGTTTATCTTCAACCGGAATTTAAGGAGAGCTACATGTACATGTAATTAAGGAATAGGGTATGTCGCAGTGTCTACCCACAGAGTGTCAAACATCAAACAGGCTGATTTTGCCCTTCCTCGAGCAGATAACCTGAACAAAAATATATACATGTATCTTCCTGAGAAAAGTTTTTACAATGAAAGTTTACATCATATTTGTGTTTTTTTCTGTGAGATGACAAAACTAAGATTTGATTTTAGAAAAATTTGCAAATGTCTGTCCATTATTTTTTTCCTTCTAAATGTAAAAATCTTTGAAGACTTATCTTATGGTACATCCATACATTTAAATAAAAATAATAAATAATTCATTACTAAAAGTCAGTTCATTTTGCTGAAATAAAAGTATGAAGACTGTCTGTCCCCAGGTGATGTGACAAACGTTACATCTGTCAGTGTAACCAATGTTACTCATTGAGAAAACTCACGTGTGTTTATTTTAGCTGAAGTTATAGTCTTTTTAACAAGAATGATTTTGAAAACTAAAAACAACCAAGTTTGTTAACAATTCTGTTTTCAGGCTCTAAATTATACAGTGTATGTCTGTCCATGTGACATATGTTATATCTGTCCATGTGACAAATGTGATGTCAGTCCCGTGACAAATTTTACCTCTTTAAATAAGTTTCAGTGTTATATATACATGTAGTACACTGAAATTGTTTTTGTGAGGTAATGAAAGTTTCTAAAAGTAAAATCAAAATAGCATTTAATACGTTGCAGGTCATTTTCATAATTTACATGTAAGAAGCAAAGTGTCTGTCCATGTGACAAACCTTATATCTTCAAGAATAAACGTCTGTAATTTTTCAAATACTGCTCAGTGTATTGATCACACCTTTTTGTGGCAGCAATCAGAAACAGTGAAGACATACATGCACAGTGTATGGAAGCAAAAAATAATGGCTAAATTTTACATTTGGAAATTTTTAATGAATGTCACGCAAATGTGTGGACAAACCCATATATCTCTTTGCATCTTCTGACCTACAGGTATGGATTTGAGACCATGTGATTGACTATTTCTTGAAAAAAAAATCGGAGTTTTGACTCGCTACCCTCTGTTTCTCCTTAGGACAAAACCCCCAAACACATCAAACACTGAGTGTGCATCACACGGTGCACATGCGTTACAAATGTAGGTATTTGAGTAGATTGAAGATGTGCAATAATGATGTCACACATACGTACATTTATGTCCTGCCCTTTGATACACACAATGTACTGTTTGGATCGATAAGTACATGTACATGAATATGTAGACTGTACATGTAAAATAGAACTGTACAGTACATGTACATGTGCATGTACCAATGTGCCCACACCAGGCCTTGACCTTACAGTATTTGGCTGATTTTTTCAGTAGCCTCCCCGAATATTCACCAGCCTTCTGGATATTAACAAAACTACCTGTAACTTTGATTGGTATTTTCCTTTTCATTTTAGGTATTGTTGTCAATTTTAAAACTTGAAAGTGTATTACATACCGTATATGTACCTGTACATACATGTACTAGTAGATAATAAATGGTAAGAACAACATACAAACATGTACATGTACATGGACATGTACAATCAAAACTCAGAATTTTTGTTAACTTTGTGTTATTCGTCTTTGAAAATAAGAAAAATGAAAGTTTTTCTTTACCAGTCTGCTTAACAAGTTTCAATGTACATGTTTAAAATGCATTTTACTTGCCCACAGCAGTTTTTACTAGGATTTGTCTGCTGATCTAATGAGGCCTGGCCTAAATTTGTTCATTTTGGATCATTGGTTTCCAGTTATGCAAGAATGTGCAGTGTACATGTACCGGTATACTACATGTACATACAGTATGTACATGTAAGCTGCTTATTTTTGCATCACAATAGTGTCTCAGTAGTTCTTGGAACATGTATTTTTTGGCTGTTTTTTGCACAACTTTAGTTACAGGTACATACATCTGACTTTAAGAGATAACAGATGTTTGAATGCTGCATTTGATATCGCGTACATTCTACATGTTCTAGACATACATACATGTGGTGTAACTGCTGTACATGGCAGGGACGTGCAAACAGTACTTAGTACTGCTTCTGTACATGTACATGTATAATTCTAAACATGTACATAATGTATGTACATGTACATTGGTACATGTACATGTACATGCTAGCATTAAAATACATTTACTGTACAAAAATGTACATTCAACCAAATAAAAACAGAACAGGCTTCCTCATACATGTACATTGTACCATACTTGTAAAGTTGTAAACCACCCTTCAATTTCATGTATCATGTTTAAAACATGTCAGAGGCAACTACGTGTAATTGTCCTTGTTCCTTTCAGTTCAAACATAATAAGCCTGTTTGCATTGTAGGCAATACCTTCACGTAATGGGTGTTGTGAACTTACAAAGGTGCATTCAAGCATTTCAAGCAGATGTTGCATATTTGTAAGGACACTGCTGACTCACTCTTCCCTGTGCTGTTTGTTCATCTCTGTGGGTACTGACATGACTGATGCAGATATTCAACTCAAGTCTTACATGTACCATACATGTACATCCATTTGCAACATGTACAGTAAATGTACCTGATGACACACGCTAACTGTACATGTACATTGAGCATGTTGTACATTGTATTTTTTATTATTCATTTTTCCGCTTATTTTGGAGATACATGTGTATCTCTGCTGAAAATTAAATTTAAATTAGCACATCTGATGATTAGATTTTCGTCATGAATCGTATTTTATGTCTCTGACGTCTTTTTTTTTCGAACGTCATTCAGAACAACTGATTTTTCTTTTTTTTTTACATGGAGGGGCTCATGAATATCAAACAAAAAAGAGGACGCACTATCTGGATTGATGTCAAAGGTCAAACAGGCCACAATGAAGGGAAACGTTTCTCGAACGGCACCGCAATATAATGACGAAAGCCGCCACGATCAATTTTTTGGACTGCAGTTTTCAGAAACATACTTGAGGAAAATTTGATCGGTCTGCGATGGTTTGGCAGTGCTTTTTTGCACTTTTTTTAAAAGCTTGTGTTGTACGTCGATTTGGATTTTACTTGCAGTTTTTTGCAGTCCATTTTTTGACACTAATGACAGAATCGAATGACATTTGTGACTGGCGACTTCGAGACCCGATTAATTGTGAGAGGTATTTTTTAATTTCGTGATCATGGTTTTAATATATGTGAATATTATCACCTTTCACCACAAATAAATCTGTGTAAAATAACCTCAGGGATTATCACTCCTCGGTAAATTTTAGTGGCTAGGATTTCAACAGGTTGTTCACGTCTGTCAAAAATGCTGACGTTCGAGACTTTAATTAATTAACTCCAATTAAGTTGAAAGATGGACATGGTCATCATTGTTCCAGATATCAGCCGGGACTTCCCTCAATACATCAGATGTTAGGAATTATTTCACTGCTGTTCACTTCTTCAGGAAGAATGAACCCCAAAAGTTGAACATTATCTAATGATATATATTTTGCGGAACCTGCTTTATGCACTGAACCATTTCTTCTCTAGTTGACTTCACATCAACAGCGCCCTCAGTTGTCTGAGAAAGCGTGGATAAATTGTTTGAAAGCATGCACTTTTCAGTGCATTTAGCCAAACAGGAAAGTAAAAGAATTTTCATACATTGAAGAATACAAAATTGAAGAAAAATTGTATGTACGTGTATGAAAAATTCATTTAGAACACTTTAACCCTGACCGCCAAGCATATTATTTGGCTTACACTACACAGTACTACAAAATACTAAGTAATAGTCTGAGCCTGAAGGACCTAGCGCTACAGATTACTACTTCTGGGTGCACCCTGGTAATTAGGCCAGAAATATGTCCGCCAAGCTCATTAATAAAAGTTATACACTCAAAATATTCTATATTAGAGGGTCCTGAGAGCCATGGAACTGAGGAATTCAAGAAATATGAGACTGGACCTCTGGGCCGGACTCAGGGCTTCCAATTCTGAGCAATTTGGATGCAATCGGGTTTAAAATTGGCACTATTTGAGCCATTTTGCTGAGGGAGGGTTTTTCAAAATGGCTACTTTTCTGGACAGGGACATTTTCTGCATTTTAGGGGTGGTCTGCTTCTGGTGAAAATTTCTCAAAAATTCATTGGTCAGCCCCCGAAAATTGAAAGGAAAATGAAAGAGGACATGTGGAACATCATTTTCCTGTGCAGCCTGAACACCTGTGAGAGTTGTGAGTATTTTTTAAATATTTGTGAAGTATGGGGATTTATCACTGCTGTCTATGGGAATTTATTTGTAGTGATGCACTCTATTCTGGCTAGGTTACTTCCATTGTTACTTGTGCAGAGAACAATAAAGCCATGCATTCATAGTGCCACAGCACTGTATGCTACATTGTCTTATCTATTCTATCTTATGGCTTCACAGAACAATAAAGTCATGTCCTCTTACAAGCAACTTTGCTCAGTAATACATTTTACTACAAGTAGTAATTTGTAGTATTATGTAGGGTTAGGGTTACAGATGTGTACACAGGTACGATGCATGTACATGTTTTTGTACCGATAGGGTCGGAATTGGCTGCAACCAGCAAGGATTTAACCCTAAAACATTGTAAAAGAAACAGGTTATTTTGTATTATCTCACAGCTGGGGGACAGATTTTGCCCCCCCAACTCTGATATCCATTTTTATAAAACCTGGTAAGTATTGGGTACTGTATACATGTACCACTCCTTATTTAATTTTCAGCGGAGATACATGTATCTCCAAAATAAGTGGCAAAGTGAACATCACACATGGAATTTTTAAGCACTACATGTGACAGCATTTTCGGCATTTTCGAACATCATGCGTGTTTTGTCAAAGTTTTGAATGTCATCAAAATTCAGTCAAATATGACGTTCGCAACCAACATACATGTATTGTACCGGTACATTTTTAAAGCAGTCAAACTTGAAGATAATTTTCAGTGATTTAGAGGTATAAGACTTGGCAAATATGTTGGTATAGTGAGAGTGATTATAAACGGTAAGAGAATGAAGAAAGCTAAACTTTTCTCATCATTTCCCGTCAATTTTGTGCTCTTTTTTTCATGGCTTATATTTTTTAAAAGTTATTTCTTAGATGCTTTAAATTACATATACCGAAAAATATACCAAATTCTCCTCCTTGTTGAGAGAAGTTTTTTAAATCAAGTCCTCCTTAGGTAGGTACATGTAGGTTTGGGTTGGGTCTGAGTTGGCATAAGTCCGAGTTGGCTTGTGTCTGAGACTCTGAATTCGCATGGGTTCGAGTTGGTATTGGGTCGAGTTGACCTGATCCCTTTTTTAAGCAGGGCAAAGTACATACATGTACATGTGCATTCACATTGTTGCTTCGGATTATACCCAGAGTTTGCAAATATTTGTCCTTAGGCTACCATGGTGACTTACAGTTCTTGAACCAGGATGTGTTTGAAACCAAGTTAAAAACAAACCAAAAATAATAAAACAGGTAAACAAAAACCATGTGGAAGATTCAGGTTTTTGAAAGATACGGTGTATGAATGTATTGTTGGGAGGATGAGTCTTTTTTCAAGATGGCCACCATTTCCATACATTGTAGACTTGTGTGCAGTTTTCAGCCATGGCCACATGTGGACATTTGAAGACATGTTTGAACGGGAGATCACATGGTCACCAACAGAGTCTACTGTTTACAGAAGTTTTTCATTGTCTGATTGATCATGTGACCTCTTGCAGTTTTTACCAACTTTTTATTAAAAATAATAAAATTGAGGTGGCCCCTAAAAGGAAGCGGGTGGGGACGCTAAACATTTTTTTTACAAAGCCTAACACAAAAAGGATGTGTGAAACAATTGCAGAAATCTTGTTCAACATGTGGTTTATCTTTGACACTAGAGGTACATGTACAGTGTACTGTACTTGTATTCAGTCTGTGTGATTGATGCAAATTGACTTTATCCTCACTTTGTCATCTGTAGACGAAAACCAGAATGCCCAGTTACAGTACCCTGTGGTCTTGTGGTTGTGGTGAGAATACATGCACACTGTACATGTATGGACAGAAAATCACTCTGCCAGAAAAAAATGAGAAGATTTAAAAGTTTACTTTCTCCTGAAAAAATGTTATGGAAGTTAACATGCAAATTTAGACCTTCTCAGATATTTGTCTTAGAAGACCTACAGGTGTACCTTACCTTGTACACTGGCAACAAAAGTTGCATATTGTGTCCTGGTATTGGGGGTTGATGAACTACATGTACACCAGGGATTTAGATACAGTATATGTACATTTCTAATACATTTCTTCAAGCCATGAGTACAATACCCACATCCTTTCTTAGAGTAGAGTACAGTACTCTTTTTCCCTCAGTGTTTTTTAGTATTGTATTCCTCTTCATGAGAGGGAGAACACTGTAGTCCGTAACACATGTACAGTGGTGGTGGAGAAACTGAGTACCGGTATTATGCTGGTACTCAGTCCTTTTACATGTACCTCAGTAAATATAATAATACATGTACCGGTACTTGTTATTTCTCTTGAAAAAATATAGTAAAAAAAAAGGCTTAGAGATAATCATGAACTCATGATACCATAGACAAAATACTGTACATGCACAGTGTAGTCTGTATCCGCCCATGGATGTACATGTATGTATGTACAGTGGCAGGTGTAAGGCTACAGCGGGTGGATGCCATTTTATTATTCACACTTTTTTATACAGTGCCTTGTTCCTCAAGGCTCTAAGGTGCTTTACAATCAATTAAAATGCCAAATCATGCATGTTGACGGGCTGCTGTAAGCACATGCTCAACTCAAACTCTATCCGTGTGTGCAAATAGTGTGGTCGCCGTGGGCTGGAAATCAATTTTGCTGCATGTGTCTTCAGGGAGTCTGGTGACCACGTTTTTGTACACAAAAACGATCCATGCGTACAGTGCGTGCACAGAAGCCCATTTCGGTTTACTACTGCATTCCTGAACATGACACCTTTGTTTTGCTTTGAGTCTTTCTCGTCGATTCAGAATTTTTCTGAATAACTTATCATGGTTTTGCACAGACCAGCGTGAAAAGCTGTTCGTAGACAAACATGAAAAAATCAGGTTTCAGTAGAGTCGGCTACGAATGTTAACATGAAAAATGTAGAAACTTATGGTACTCTTTCTACTTTCTGTGTATTTTACGTTCTGCACAAAATTTTATGCTGCGTATTTTGACTAAATTTCCAAGTCGGGAAGCGTACATGTTACGCATGTTTTCTAAACCCCTGCTTCACATACATGTACATGGACTAGCACATGTGGTTCCTGCTACACATGTACATGGACTAGCACATGTGGTTCCTGCTTTCAGTAACTACATGTAGTTAGTTAACACCCTATACCGTACATGTACCTCAGGGATCATTCATTCAAAAAAATGTTTTAAATACTGTTCCCGTACATACAGGTACATGTACATTGTACACGTACATGTACACATGTGTTACGTATGTAGTCCTGTATATAAAGTAAAACTGGGTGCTAATGGCATGAAAACAAAGTTGGAATTTTAAAATTTGATTCCATTTAGAACAGTTTGTCAACCGATATAACATGTACTTTTCCCCCTTGCCATGCAGGCTGCCCGTGATGGAGCAACCGAACTTATGAGTCGCTATCTGGAGCAGATAGGCTCCAACAAACGACGGCGCGTCAACAAACTAGACGAGAACAACCTGAGTGCACTTCATTATGCAGCTCGCTACAACCATGAAGAGATTGTTAAGCTGCTCATTAAGCACCATGCAGGTAAAGGCATAATCATCTTTAATCCATGAATAGCCTGATCCTCAAACATTAATGTCTTGTTTTGACCTTGTTTAGAAGAGCCCAGTACTGTTGGGATTGTAAAGACAAACTGAGTTTCTGTGGTGTTTAGTTTTAGAGGACATTCATGGGAAACTTCACTGATACTCTCAGCATGAGTGTCTTGTCAGTGATGACAGAGGTGATTATAAATTAACAACAGACTTGAAGGTAAGGTACATGTATGT
Source organism: Acanthaster planci (assembly GCF_054643075.1). NCBI lineage: Eukaryota > Metazoa > Echinodermata > Asteroidea > Valvatida > Acanthasteridae > Acanthaster > Acanthaster planci. Next base: position 7,347,891 of record NC_141791.1, read on the forward strand.
TGAGAATGCCCATCAGCCGCTGTCTACATATACATATGTAGGCCTACACAAGGACGACTTCCCCCATCATCAATGGTGACTTGCATAAAGTGGCTCTTAGAATGCACAGCACTGTACATGTACACATGGTAAATGTCATGCATGTACAGTACATTGTTCCAGTACACCGGCAGGAGTGATGTAGTACCACTATAACCATTGTTAAGGGAGTTAACTCGGTTAACTCAAGTTTACACATTTTATCATGTTCATTGTGTGACAAGATTTACATCACGTGACTCTTTGGCACTCACTGAGTGTTCACCATCTTCTTAGTGTAGTACATGTAGCTGGTATAATATCAGCAGTGTCAACCCATGAGCCATATCCAGACCTTTCTGAGGATAAACATTGGGGGCTCGTGGTGTTTGAAATGGCTTGTGTTGCCCTTGCATAGAGTTCCCAACAAGAAATCCCTACTGTTACATGTACATGTAGGCCATTTAGGAAAACTAGAAGTTCAAGTGCACTGTCCTCTTGTCATGTTTGCCGCTCTCCCATTGGTTGTTTTCCATGAAGCTCTCTGGGACAAATTCTTTGTCCAGGCAACAGACAGAGCATGTACTGTCAAACAAGTTGGGTCCACCAGTTCTTTCCAGAAAATCACTCACTCACAAAAAGAGTTACATGGTGCCACCTCAGATCCTTTTTTTCATCAAAGGGTATGCTATCTATAAAAAGTCTGATATTGATTTCATTTGATTCACCTCCTTCCTAGATCCCCAGTGTAAGGGTGAAGATAACACCACGCCCATGCACCATGCTGCACGCTGCAAACGTTCCTCTACCAAAGCATCACCGACCGGCTCTGGAGATGACGATGATGATGATAATGATGATATGTCAGGAGGTGTCATCTCCTATCTGGAGGCTGAAGGAGCAGACGTCAATGCGCAAGACATCTACGGACAGACACCGCTGCATTTTGCTGCCATGAGAGGAAATGACATCGCCACCAAGGAACTGCTCAGCTCCGAGAAAATCAAGTTTGAAGTGAGTTTCTCCAATCCACAGCTGTATTCAGTGGGCTCATTGCAGTGTTGTGTGTAATTTAAGGCTATCAGAAGACCAGACACAAGACCATTGACAGGTCCAGTTAAAAGTAACAGTGTGAAAAACTAGAGAGAGATTTTTGTGACTGGGACCAGTTGCCTGGCCACCTTATGACAAAGGAATGTTTTATTACTGTTCATTTGAATAGCTGGTAACATGAATGACCAAATCTGTGTATTTTGATGTTCTTAAGAGGTCTCAATTACGAGTGTTGTTTCACATAAATCAAGCTTGATCAGTGATCTGATATTAGTTTACTGACACCAGAACCCACCTACAGTGTAATGGATAGAGGGAACTAGCCATGGGATCACTGGTTGAGATCCACATCTGTGTGATTCAAACAGTCCCCAGAACTTCGTACTTGATAAGACAAGTCAAGTGAACAGTGGCAGAAGAAATCATCTGTCTCCTGATTGGTGGATTGTTGATAATGTGCTGTTGAATTATTCATTCCAACGCTTGGCAATCACATGGTGGTGCCGTAAAAACAAGTTCCACTGAAATGGTACAAAATTGAAGTTTCATTGTTCAGTCACAAGAAATTTCAGAACTTGCATCCTGGATTTATTCAGGCATTGAATTTGACCCCACAAATAATGCTTATGAGTGCAAAGGAAAGACGAATTCATCAGTTTACAGATGAAATGTTCCTTTCCATTTCTCTTTGTCCAGTGGCACATGTACATGTAAGTGCCACCCTCTTAATTACATTCTTTCGGTTGCACTCATAAATATGCATTTTTATACGTACAGTGTTTCTAAATGAATACTTGTACATGTACCATATCACATGCACGATTGCAAGCATTTTCATGATGTGATTATGAAAACCATGGTTAGTCATCACACCTTAGTACTGTACGTGTACATGATGCTTAAAGAAGTTGCCTTTTTCCTCCCTCTCCGAAATCTGCCTCCCTGCTTGTTAGGCTACTGACAAACAGTTAATGACCCCTTTGCACATGGCCTGCACCCACGGCCACCTGGTGATTACCAAGATGCTGATTCAGCAAGGTGCCATGCTGCGGTGCCTGGACGAGGAGGGCAACACCCCACTGCTGAAGGCCTGCATGGAGGGCCACGTGGACATTGTCCAGTTGCTGTTTGAGGCCGGTGAGGAGAAAAATATCCTGGAACAGGTACATCAGTAGCCCACATTCTGGCCGTTATTTATCATTTCTCATACGAGTAAAGTGTGTAGCCCAACTCAAGACACCAAAATACATAATATCCAGAACAATTGCTCCTGTGAATGCATTCCTCTACGCACTTGGATATCATGCATGCACAGTAGCAGTGCATGGAATGCTCTTGTACATGCACACACAATATGCACATAGAGCATTACGCATGTTTAGACCCATCAGCACAGACCCAGCAGCTTGCTGATGAAGCAAAGGATGCCCAAGATTTGTTAGGAGTGGGAAGTTGAGCAAATGGACTTGGTGTCTGAATGCCCTCTATCTGTGCATGTGTCTCTGGTAGTACGGTGTTGTAGCATACAGAAACAGTCCAGGTGGTGGACTGGTGAATGTTGGAACATACGGGTTCATGTACTTCAATAAGAATGGCTGCAAAGAACGGTTTCTTTGGGGTGAGATTGAGATGAGGCAGAGATTGACGTTCTAGTTTGCATCTGGATTCAAAGAGGTTTCACTGTACTTTGAAGGAGTTTTTTCTGAGACTACTTTTTCATTTTCAAAAATTGGCTCAAATGATAAATACATGTAGCTCAAATTTAGTATGTCAGAGGTCACAGAATAGGATATTACTTAAGTCAAATCTCCTTTGTTCAACTCACAATTGCCATCCTTTTTAAATCACAGAAATGTACTTATAGCATGTTAATAATCATAATTACATGTACATGTACTGTGGTAATCTTTTCATTTACTTCAGTGAAACATTTCTTCTTTCCCCTGTTTAGATGTTAACTGATGCTGACTATGACCAAAATACACCGTTGCACGTAGCAGTTGAAAGTGGCAAACAACAGATTGTTCAGATGTGTCTTGAAAAAGGTAATTTGGAATGGAAAGTATGAAATATTCACTTTCTTCAGGTTCGTTGTTGATAGGATTTGATCTATCTACATGTAATACAGCAAACACTTCTTGTACATGTAGATAGATTTCTTCTCTGTATATTTTTATAATATGTATCAAAATTTCAAATGCTGCTAACATTAGTCTCCTTTTGATATCGCTCACACTTATACAAACTCTTGCTAAAGTGTAAGTAAAATCTAAGGACCTGATTTGGTTTTTGTCATGTGCATATACGTGAATGCAGGTGCCAACATGAACATATTTGACAAGCAACGCAACACGCCCCTTCACATCGCTGCAGCAGCTGGCCATTTGGACATTGTCAAGATGCTGTTGAGTAAGACAGCTAACGTGGACTCACTCAATGCTGACCGGGCAACCCCTCTACATCGTGCCTGTGCATTCAATCGCGAGGAGGTTGTGGAGTACCTGCTAAAGAGGTGAGACCGGCAGATCATGTCACTTAACTCTTGCAGGCTATTAAAAAGGTTCCATGCTATGGTTGTTTTATAGATGCACCTTCTGTGCAACAATCATTGTGTGAAACCTACTGTATTTGATGCCTTAATGTGGTTAAGGGCATTAGAAAGGGTACTTTCTATTTATAAATTGCACATGCTTTTTCTGACAACTAAGGGCACTGTTGCTGGGATGTCATTTAATAGGGAGAGCTCTGCTCAGTTACATTGTAGTTGGATTTTTTTCAGAAGGGGAACTAACATTTATTCATTGAAAACATTCCTAATGAAGGTTTGCTCATTTGTTTACTGCCATGTTCTTACCCATCAACGAATCTCCAAACAAAACTAAATTGATGCGAGCAAAATGCCAGGAATTCCAACAGATTTTGTTACAAATCGATGCAACATGTACGTGTACATGTAGGTTTTCTCCCTGGAATGACATCACAGTTTTGCTTATGAACATGAACATTTGTATAAAAACCAAGGTGGCACAAACTAGGCCTACATGTACCTTTTAAAATATCCAAACAGTCTCTGAAAAATAAAGTGGACAAAACACAGTAACGATTTCAAGGGTTGTTGTAAAAAAATGGATTGGCAAAGACCCTTTAAATATGGCATGTACGTGTACATGTAGCTTTCCTGATCATGGTGCACTCATATACATGTACATGTACCCTGAGTCATTTACTTCATGTGACTCAACCTGACAAAAGGAGTCCCAAGTCACCAGAGCCAATTTTGAATCATAGACCTTGTGAATAATCTTGCACAATGTAAATCAATAGGATTCCTGCTCATTTTTTCACCCACATGATGCGCCTTTACCTCGTGATGCCAAACCAAGTAATACATCAAACAGAATGAATCACCAGTGTTGATTCAAGTCGCTGACTTGGACCTCAGCCTGACTTGAGTTACTTTTTCATCTTTAAATTATACTAGTTTGACATAGGAGTGAAATTATTAAGACTGAACTTGAACAAATTTGACTAGTTGGCATTACCATTTTGTAAAGACGAGGAAAGATATCGGTATACTTTTGCAACCCAAAACTCTTTCAATGGGCAAATGCAAGCCAATTTTTAAATACACTCACATTGTGTGTTATATCCCAGGAAATGTCTGTTTATGGCAAGAGATCATGATTCAGTTCCTTGAAAGTTATTTTTTTGCCACAGTTTTCAAGTTATACACGAAATATCATATACTGTTGATAAACATGTAATGGTGCTGTTGATAGCTTGACAACTAGCCTTTCTTTGGAACCAATTTAGTGGTGCAAGGATTGAGCGAAGAGACAAGGACAACTTTACCCCGCTGCTGATTGCTGCCAGCAATGGACACAGTGCAACCATTTCTGTGCTCCTTAAGTACGGTGCAAACATTCGTGCTGTGGACAAACATGAAAAGAGCTCCATCTACTGGGCTGCCCAAGAAAATGAAGTCCAAGCGTTGAAGGTAAAGAAAAAACAAAGTAATGACAACCAACGCACTGTTGTTGCTTTACTGCAGTCAAAATGACATGCACTGGACGCTGTTAATGACATGAGAATAGCGAAGGCACTGGACTGCTTTACTGCACTAAGAGTGACACATGACCTGTGACTTAATTACAGTTAGAATGACAAATTAATTGTGGCTGCTTCATTGCAGTAAGAATGATACCTGCAATGTCGTTGCCTCTACAACATGTATCATTAAAATAAGTAAACATCGGTGTTTAGTCCCTTGCTCGGAAAGAAAATTAGACTCAAATTTGAGGGAGTTCAAGCACTGAAAAAGGTTCAAAATCAGGATTTGATGAACATCGGTATCAACTGTCTTTTGGGAATTAATCTCTGCAGTGTGAAGTTTGGTTCATACAGTACTTGGCCCCAAAGTAAATGTGATGATGAAAGTGTGACCTCAGATCTCATACTCGCACTGTGAATGTGCAAGAGTTGAACACACTTCAAGTTAAGCAAACTTCGCTTCAAATGTTTTGCTGCATCAGATTGACTTCCCTGTCAGGCTTGCCTGACGTGTGAACTGGCCTTACTGAGCTCAGTATGATTTGGATCATGCATGTTTGATATTAATGTTGGTCACGTTTGATCACACCAGTCAGAAAGTAGTTATCAAGTCAGCTTGAAGGCTAAACTTCTTTAATTACTGTTGTCATGTTAGGTTTTGTTGGACCACCGCAAGCACAAAGCGAAGAAGTTGTTGATGGCGAGTGATCGCTACAACAACACACCACTGCATGTAGCTGCTGAGAATGGCTTCATCAACGTCATCAAGGTACAGTTGATGCAGGAGAAAAAACTTAGACAACTACAGTGCTTTATTCAACCCAATTTGAAATTGATCCAGTACCAACTGGAAGACATACTGGGATTAAAGGTTAAGTGTGAATGTTTCACAGAACAATTCTGATGGCCCCTTGGAGTGGTGGAGAGCATTGTACTGGCTTTTGTACGGAGTGACTGTCATGGAACTGTGGCACCATGCAATAGTTATCACAATACATACATGTACATGTGCCCCCATGGGAGGGGGCTGCTGCTAGTAACAAGTGTAAGTGTTACCATGGTCGCCAGATTCATCCACAGTTTGACCACTGGCTCCATTGCTTCTTATCACTGTTGACATGCAGAGCAGTGACACTGGAGTGACCCTTATTGAAACGGTTTGAGGAATTTCATTGTCAATAACATGTTGCCAGCTCTCATGGCATGCATGGCCAGTGACATCACATACAATCACTTTCTTGTCAAGCTTCACTCTGCATTGTTGCTATAGAGGCTATTTGTAACCATTACAACCAGTGATGTGGCTGTGCCCTAGGACCTACTTCCAGATGGTCAACTACATGGAGATAGTCCAATTGTTTAGTTACAGTGATCATTACGGTCATTGCACGAATTTGACCACAACCACAGAATGGAATATTAAAATGCAATGTAATAACCGTTCATTCTTCAGATCTTACTGGATCATGGAGCTAATCTGGAAGCTAAGAATGAAGAAGAGCAGACTGCATTGCATCTGGCTGCCCAACATGGACGAGTCCAGTAAGTCCCTACAAAGGTTCCTGTGTTGTTCTCCAGGTGATATGGAGTGGGCAAGAGATCGGACCAAACATTTCCAGTGGTTTAGAGATCGGACCAAACATTTCCAGTGGTTTAGAGATCGGACCAAACATTTCCAGTGGTTTAGAGATCGGGCCAAACATTTCCAGTAGTTTAGAGATCGGACCAAACATTTCCAGTGGTTTAGAGATCAGACCAAACATTTCCAGTGGTTTAGAGATCGGACCAAACATTTCCAGTGGTTTAGAGATCGGACCAAACATTTCCAGTGGCTTAGAGATCAGACCAAACATTTCCAGTGGTTTAGAGATCGGGCCAAACATTTCCAGTAGTTTAGAGATCGGACCAAACATTTCCAGTGGTTTAGAGATCAGACCAAACATTTCCAGTGGTTTAGAGATCGGGCCAAACATTTCCAGTAGTTTAGAGATCGGACCAAACATTTCCAGTAGTTTAGAGATCGGACCAAACATTTCCAGTAGTTTAGAGATCGGGCCAAACATTTCCAGTAGTTTAGAGATTGGACCAAACATTTCCAGTAGTTTAGAGATCGGACCAAACATTTCCAATGGTTTAGAGATCGGACCAAACATTTCCAGTGGTTAAGAGATCGGACCAAACATTTCCAGTGGTTTAGAGGTCAAACCAAACATTTCCAGTGGTTTAGAGATCGGACCAAACATTTCCAGTGGTTAAGAGATCGGACCAAACATTTCCAGTGGTTTAGAGATCGGACCAAACATTTCCAGTGGCTTAGAGATCGGACCAAACATTTCCAGTGATTTATGTGCTTCATGTGTGGACATATCAAAGGAGACATCATCGCTTTGCTGGCACCCTAAATTAACTTTATTTATTGCTCACATCTGATGAGTGGAAGGGGCCAACGATGCCAACTTTTAGAAATGTTTGTTCTTCAGGCTGAAAGTTAAGCCCAAATTTTATGGAATTTATTCATTGAAGCATGTTGGGATAGTCTGTTTTGTGTCACAGTCTTTAGCATTGATTCAAGCTGGCCACTCATAAATATTAAAAGGCATATATTGAGAGCCAAAACTGTAGATTTTTGCTTGGAAGCATTTTTGTAGGAGTCTCCTTGATGTTTTTGGGCTGTATCTTGTCACAGCAATTTCAGAGCTTTTTGATTGTAAATCCTTTAAAGAATCAAGTTCAAGGCGGCATATTATAATGTAGTAAGATTTCTGATAGTCACAGTGCATGCATCACCAAGTAATTCCCTACGTGTCTCGTACATGTAGCTGCTTCAGCACAGTCCCTGCTTGATAACTTGAACAACTGATTTTTCTCTGCAGTACCTTGAAAGAACTTGTCCGTCAGGACTTGACAGGGATCAACGATGAGGACGAAAACTCCAATACCCCATTGCATCTGGCCGCTTCAGAGGGGCACGCTAAATGCGTCCTGGCCTTGATTGATGCGGGAGCTGATATTGAAGCAAGGTTGGCAACAGGGGACTTAACAGCAAAAAATGCTTATTGAATGATGGAATATAGGACATATTTCAGTTTACTTGTTGTATCAGAGACATATGACTAGTAGTGGAAATGTCCTAACACTGATCATGCCTTGCACATGTGGCATGCTTTGCTTTTAAAATCGTACTTTTGTGATGCAGTGATTCGCTAGAGTTCATATGAATGATTTATGTCAGTGGTGTATCTTATATTCAAAATGAGCAGGGAGGCCATTTTAGACTATCCATACAAGAAATGGATTTTGACACCATACGTTCGACTTATTAGCTTTTTTCAGTTGTGATATTGGTCTGTTATTCATCTTTAGTTTTGTATGACCAGTGGCTAGTAACAGGGTGAACATTGACAAAGGAATGCTATGGTCACAGTTCATGTGAATACTTGTAGCTTATGATTTGATTTTGGACTGAATAGCTTATGATGGACCTTCAGGGACTTGTGATGGACGTGACTACATTACTACAATGTTTCATTGTCAGGAATCATTGAAAACAGCATCTGCAGTGGCATAGTACATTTACATCATTGTACATCAGCCTTACCATTGTTAACCACTTCATGCCGGGGCATTTTTCAATGTTGATGATGCTGGGCCGGCATGACTATCATTTTTTCCGTTTTCAAAATCCTTCAAAAATTCATCATTTCATTTAACGGTTGTTTATAGCCGCACAAAGTAATCTTTAGGCACTACTCTAAGTTGACAGGTGACCTTCATTGACACCCGAGTATTTCAGCCAGGCCAGCAGCCTTGTAAAAAAAGGCCCAGATTGTGCGGTGTTACATGTATGTAACTGTCTTTTGTTCACGAACCTGGCTCAGTGCACTGCTGACCTCTTTTCAATAGGGGCCAGATTAGCGTGCAGCGGTGCTGTGTGGCTCATCGCTGCGTTAGTGGAGTGCTTTTGTCCCCGGTGGTAATCCGCTTGCTCTCAATGCCCCAAACCCTGGTATACGGTTTCAAAACAAGGCTGGATTATCACCACTTTTGAGAGTGAAAAATGTTGATAATTCCCAGCAGCCTGGTCTTTTGTTTGTAGTACGGTCTTTTGTTACAGGGCCCTGTTTCCTTTGTCAGAGTTCGGAGACCCTGGCCATGCATATAAACCATCTGTCTCCGATTCTGGAGTCCCCGGCAGGAAGTGGTTAAACTAATGTTTACAAGTACCATGAGTTGTCAATTTGATTTGATCCGTGATAGGAACCAGTCACTGTGGACTCCACTGGACTGCTCGGCAGCCAGTGGCTGGGTGAAGTGTGCCACTGCTCTGCTTGAGAATGATAGCCCCATAGACCCAACTGACAAAGCCAAGGTAAGAGACTGAGTTAGACCCATGCTGCTTTGGGCAATTTTCAAAAAGGGGCGAAGGACCAATTTGTTTTTCAAATAAATTTTATTAAGAACTTGCCTAAAGTTCAAAATTTGCTGGCACAAATTATAGAAATTTGAGCAAACCTTTTGCCCTCCGACACTAGTGACACACACATGCCAAAGTAATCTGTTACTTAAATATCTTACACAAATTCACAGTTTGTGTGGGGTGAGGGACTGATTAGGAATTTTGGAATTAAAATGTTGGGAGGTCTGTTTGAGTGACAAAAATTGTATTGCTGCACAATATGCATTGAGGCTTTGGTGGACATTTGCAGAGTCATGCAAATAATGTTCGTTTATGGTATTTGTGAGAATACTTTCATGAAATGATGTTCTATTTCACTGGTCTTCACCTCAAATGAAGTTTTTCTCTCCATCACATGAACATGAACAACGTCATTAGGTGACTGGTCACTAGTGCTTTAGTGACAACTTTTGACAACATGTGGGAAAGTCTTGTGTCAGTTTTACAGTAACCTGATGGACTATCAAATGCCATCAAAATTCCTCCACATCTTCTAGTAGACTGCTGGTTACTCTGCTTTCGCATAGATCCTGTAGTCAATTTCGTTTTACTCTTGACTGGTCCCTTCACAATTCTGATCACGTGAATGGCAACATGATGAATATCACCAAGAATTCCCTTGCTCAGTTTTACTTGCAAGAATCACAAATATACTAATCTTGTATTCGATTGTGAAGAGGAAAGTGCAAAATATTTGACGAGTGTAGTGTTCATTGCTCATTACATTGTTGGAGCAGCTGTATGCTTTTTTCTAAGATAAATTTGGAGGAATTCCCTTAGAATACATTACCCGCTACAGTTCCTAGTCATTCATTGGCTGAAGGATATTATCGTAGGGACTCTCCTTTGTCTACATGTGTATATGTACATTTCTACAGACAACGCCACTCCATTTGGCCTCCAAGAACGGCCATGTTGACATGGTGAAGCTGCTGTGTGAGAGAGGAGCCGATCTCTCTCTCAAAGATGAAAGCGACTATAACTGTCTGGATCATGCTATCGACAAAGGACATGAGTAAGTTAACCCCGATCTCATACTTACAATGTGTTGGCAAATTAAACCTTAGAGAGTTTGCCTATTCAACAATGCGATTTGATAATGCCCTCTGCAAAAAAACGCACTGGCACCTGGATATGAGAGAGTTTAATCCATTCCAATTGGTCAAGAGTCTGTGTTTTCTCCGGGTACTCCGGTTTCCTCCTGCCTCTAAAACTGGACCTTCCTCCTTGTCACAGTGTGGTCACTTTACAGACACTGCAACAGAAGGACTGGATGCAGGCCAGAAAAATGATTGTAACAACACCCAATCTATACTATTTACAATATTTGATACGAATTTATTTACAAAATTTCTCTATTCTATAATACAAAATATACACCTCCGTATTTACAATCAGATGTCTCCCAAGTGAGTGTAGCTACAACTCAGTATTAAATTACATTAATCAAATGAATGTCTATTTACCCCCGCATGGAAATCAGTATTTGCAATTCAAGTATGTACAGTTAAGTATAGGTATGAGTGAATTAAAACTTTGAATTCAGTCAATTCACAAACTAGTGCATCAAAGAGATACACTTGATAGTTTACAATTTCTTTAATACAATGCTGTAAATCTTTAGCTCTGAAAACTACCTCAAAATAAAAGAATTAGCAATCAAAGTTCCTCCCAGGAAAATAAGTATTCGCAAGAAAACTTCTAAACAAATGTCAGCATCAAAGTAAAAGAATTATCAATTGAAGTTCCTCCGAGGAAAATAAGTATTCAAAAGAAAACTTCTAAACAAATGTCAGCATAAACTCCAGAAAAAAAACAAGATTGGTCAAATAACCTGAAAGGTTCAAGGCATATACATGTAATAGTAGATCTTTCAGTCAAAATTCGCAAGTGTACGTCTGCTCTCAAATTTAAAACATCTGACATACAGTTCGACGTAATATCAGTTCGTCTCTCCTTGATAAGAATCTGCCCTTGCTAGCTTGATCATCGACTCTGGTACATCTGCGGGACCACTTCCGCAACTTAGATGTGAACCCTCACTGCAGTGTGCTGTGACCACGGTTACATCGGAATTCAAGAACTAGCCATCGAGCATGAGGAGGAACGGAACTCAACCAGTCTTTGAGCCAAGCTCAGATCTTCAAGGCCATGGTTTTCTTCAGTTTTCTAATCTTGGAATGTCAATCAGCTGCTACGATGATCCTGACAACCAATTTTGCCTCATAAGCAGCCTGACAAATCTGCTACTGGCTGTGGCAAATGGCGCAACCAAAGTACAAAACTCGCGCGGCACTGGGATAGGGACTATAAACTCAGCCCACACACCTCATCATCATGATGCATCTCTCAGTTCTCTAATGTCTATCACTGTTCATCACATTTATACTCAGTTGTGCTCTGTTCACATTCAAATCGCCCACAGAACTCCAGCCTTATTTTCTTTATCTACACAACCTGTGACAAGTCTTTACAAAAGAAAGCTCCACTGCAATACAAAAGGACAAGGTAGTACATCCAAATTCCTAAGTACAGACAGCCATGGCCCTGTTCATTGATGTGTAACCTGAAGAAGTAAAGTGATGAATTAAACATGAAAAGAAAATCTAGTGAATAATACATGCCAAAGTTTAGTTCAAATAAATTGGGCACAGGAGCTGACACTGAAATAGAAAATATCTGACATTAATTGACCTGATAGAAAAATAGGAATAAAATATGGAATTAATTAATGGAGAATTCTGACACTCCTAACTCCGTAATGTGATGCTAATTGTTAAAGTGTATGAATAAACGTACAGTTGGCGCAAATAGCCTGAGTTGCTGAAAACGCCATTAAAACAAAACAACAACACACATACAGTACATGTACATACATGTATACACGTAGGTCAATCCGATTATCAAGAAAGTACATGTATTGGCAGCTGGATGTAAAAAGACAACTCTCAGTCCCCTAATTTGATTGCACAATGCCCTTTTTAAATGCGAGAGCCTTTACATGTCCATAAGGCATGTCAAAGAGAAATGTTACAGCAGTGGTCGTTTTGCATGGCAGCCATCTTGGAGGATACTTTGTGTGTTTCACAGTGAGAAAACTGTGGGTACATCCCTGTGAAACAAAACCACTTACCTGATTGATGGCTACCACACCAAACCTTTTCAGTTCCTTCCTTTGTGTAAGAAAAAAACAAAGAAAGCCCAGACTTGACAATTCCTTTTGACTTTGCACTCTGTCCAGAGATGTGGCCCGTGCCATCATAGCCCACAAGCATTGGCAGCATGCCATGTACTCAGTAAGCCGTGACAAATTCACCAAGATGAGATCCACCCCTATGCGGAAATTGATCAAGAAGATGCCAGGTAGGTGTAATTAGGTAAACGTCCTTGTCAGGGTGGTAGATACAATTCAACAGAGCTACATGTGGTTGGGGCTGTTTTCACAGGTGTCTCCCAACACCTTCCCGTCATTACAGGATTGCTTGTTAAAGAGTAGCTGCAATAAAGTTTTCTTAGACACAATTTTTCTGCAAACTTTTGCCCTTTTTCAATGTACAAAAACTCTTCTACATTTCGGTTGGGTTTAAAAACTTATAAAAGTGTCCATGCCCTTACTGAGGGCGCTGTTGTTGTGATGTCATCCAGGAAAGATACATTTCAGTGCATACATGTACACTATAGGTTTGGCTGTTCAAATTGTGAACCCAGAATTTACTTATTCAAAAAAATTCTGAAAATGGAATTGATGCTTCCATATTGCTATACACATGAACAATGAAAGCATAGAAGAAAAAACTTCAGTTCAACAAAATCTTCAAAAATGTAGGACTTCTTTGTGCAACATTGAGGCTTTCTTCTTGGGATGGCATCGCAGTTTTTCTCATGAATATGGAAAAACATTAGCATAAAAACCAAAAAGGCAGTAGAATGCTCTTTGAAATAGCTAAACAAAAGCTGAAAATAAGGTTAGCTGACTAAAAAGGTGTATTCTGAAGGTTTCTATTAAAATGAATTGATGGCAGCTACTCTTTAAAAGACAGCAGCCAAACATGGTTGAAGCAACACAGGTTCTCGGACTTTACTTTTCTTTTCAAAAAGATAAACTCTCCAGATCCATTACGAGGAAAAAGAACAAAATGTTCAAAAGCAACTTTTGAATACTTTTCTTTGTTACTATTGTCTTTAATAAGATTTGCAGAAACAGTAACCCCCAAGCTGGGTTTTGAGCTCCCAATCTTGTAGCCAGTCCTATTAAAGTGCCATGACAGCGCAGTGGCAAGCAGATTCCAAAATGTTGTTTGATTCTGTTCCCATTTTGATTGTTTTTCCTTTTAATTTTACTTGCTTACTTACTTACTTGTAACTTTGTTTTCTGGGTCACATCAAAAATGCTGCAACACTGTTGGTACACGACAGTAGCATTTATCACTTTCCTAGTAATCAATGACACTTCAGACTGCACTCTGTAGTGTCACTTTAAATACACTTGAGCAGAGGAAAATCATCACAGGTCACAGTTTGTCCAATGGTTGAAAGAATTGCACATACAATGTAAAATGGCTGCTGCCGTTTCTGAGATACCCGGTAAGTAGTTTTGGCTGTTCTTTGCTCAAAGCGGACATTTTTTGTTCTGAATTGTAGATGTTGCAATAGCAGTTTTCAACCGATGCGTAAGTGAGAACGACTACCCGCCCGAGCACAAACGTTACTGCATCACCTTCGACTATGAGCTGCTGGATGACATGTTCTCCAAATGGGATGATAACAGTCCAGGTAAAGTCTCCACTGATGTGGAAAGAGAGGAAAAGGAAGTATCCGTCAATAACCATGAAAGCTGTCCCTTCAGGATGCACTGACAAAGAAAAATTAAAGTCACCCGTATCTTTGGCAACCATCCGTGTTTTCCAAGACCCAATAGAACTTTGGTGCTGTGGCTACTTATGTCCTGTTCTTATTCCATCGTGCCTAAAACTCGTTGCCAGTCAGGTTGTGCATATGGGGGCACATCATATTTGGCAGTTTTATATTTAAAGGGTTACAGAAATAGAAAACATTTAATTCACGTGAAGTATCGATATTTAAAAAAACAAGAAATACGTAATCATTTCAAAAACATCATAAATTTAATGTTTACCCCATAATTGTGACCACAAAATGAATAAAAAGATCTTGCGTTTCCCTGCCCACAAAAAATCACCAGAAGGATGCATGTACAGTGTCCATGTTTATTGCGCAGAGTACATGCAGTATCTCATGCTTCAATAGACCACGTTGTGTTTGATGTAGCTTGGCCAACAGATCAAACACTGTTTCAGTTCAAGAAATACACAATAGGACTGTGTCTTTTAATTTCTACCTTGAACTGAGACAGTGTTGGCCTGTGGGCCAAGCTACATCAAACACAACCTGGTCTATTTGCATTTACTTCAGGTGAAGTAAATGTTTTCTATTTCTGTAACCCTTTAATTCAAGCAATAAGAAACCCAGGAAAAAGCGGCAGTTTCCAGTGCATCATGAGACATATTGAATGACTGCCGTCAGACTCATGTGCTTATGCATTCATTCAGCAAGGAGACACATGAGTTGAAACAGATGATCTCATGCGGTGTTCAGAATACTGCAATATATAACCCACATGTACTGTGACAACCAGTGTGGCAGATGGGGCTGATTAGTTTGCAAGGTGGCTAAAAGTGACTACCGTGACGCTGATTTAGTCTGACATCAGTAGAGAAAAACCAAACGAAACTCATTTACAAACACATCTGTGGGAGAACATGTTCCAAGGATTCCCTATGCACTGCATTCAGATCAATCTACCTAATAAATGAGGGCCTGGCGGTTAGGGACAGCATGAGGACAAACAGGACAGGCGATTGAAGAGTTTTAGAGACTATAAAGTTAGTGAAAGGATGACAGCAAATGAGACAAATGCATGTACCTGTACATTGCACTTACCTACACTCACGGAACACACTCAGTGTTACTCTGTTACTTGCAGGTGCCGTGTTAATCTTTGGGTGAACTCAGAACTGAGAATTTAACCCTCACCTCTAGGCCTTTTTCTTACATGTAGGCACCACCCTCAATCCTTCAAAATCCTCAGATTATTCTTGCCAAAAAAGTTGCATTCAGCTAAACAAAAGGTACAATGTTCCAAACTCCTCCAATATTTCTCGCGTATGCTTCTTTGAGGGGTGCCCATTATCTCAGTCCTTCAAAATCCTCTGGCAAGTCCTGTAATTGTGTTGAGGCAGTGCAAATGTACCATGGAGCAGTACAGGTGATTTCATAAATAACCTAGACACAAATTTATGCATGACTGAGCTTAAACAATCAAGACAGGTGAAGGTTTAATCATTTTTTCCTGTGTATGCCCGTGATCTTTTCTTCTTCCTGCATTTTGAAGTTTTCTCAAAACAAATGCACCAAGCTTGAAAATCTTTTCCAAATATTGCCCTCCCCATTTGTTGAAATTTGTTGCATGCTGACAAGCTAAAACCTGTTCTTTCCAAATTAACCTGCATGGAGCATTTATATTCATACCTTGCCAGGATGGATACTGCTGAGAGGTACATGTAACTTGCTTTGCTGTTGGGCTCTGTGGAAGAAGTTGTGTTTGCAGTAATTGTCAGAATTACTAACCCATGGTTTTCCTTGTGCCATCTTTTTGTTGCTGGCTTTCACATCTTTGTTAATTTGCAAGATTCCATTAGTGTATTATTGTTTTTGTAGCATACAGAGTTGATAATGCTGTGCAAGTGTGTCACTGTATGTAATATGTACAGGCAATTGTAGAGGCTAACAGTGGATTCTGAAAAGTGTAATTTGTGTTGAAATGTGCATTGGCTTCCCTTGTCTTGCGTTGTATTAAGTTTGCCTGAAAACTGTCCTAAGGGTTGCAGTGTTTTCCATGTATCCTAGACAAAATGAAGGGAAGGTTAAATTTCACATGGGAAAATCAATTTTCAATCAATCAGTCAATTGAAATGTGGGAATAATTGTTGACTATTTGGAATTTGAACTTGTTGCATTGGGGTCAAATAAAGAATACCCAGCATTGTCTTTTTTTTGGGGGGTGCTTGTTTTTTTAACTAGTCAGCTTTGATAAAAAAGGGCTTTAATCATATGTTTTTGTTCTGTAAAAAAAGGGTATTTACTTGTACACATGTAAGTCCTTACATGTGTCTTCAACCAGCCATGTGTTCTGCAGTGTTCATTAAATTGGTCTTAATCTGTTCCTTGTTGCAGACAATGTTTCCGAGGTTTCAGGAAATTCTGATGACAACAGCCCATTTTTGGAGAATGGAAATCTTTCCCCAACCGCTGTACCTTATTCGTCCAGCTCCAAAATGCTGAGAGTCAACCACCCCCTGACCATAATGGTACGTCCCAAGAGAAGTGGCAGGCACACATTTATTATCCACACAAAGAATTTTTCAAAAATTTAGCAGTGCACTGTTCATAAAAAGATGTACATGTATATAGTATCAAACATGCACAGCGTGCATGCGCAACCACCGTGTAGCAAGTAGGTCTGATGAAATTCTTTTAAAGTTTGCCGTCTGTAATAACTCAGCAACAATGTTACTCAGGCGCCGACCATGTGTGAAAGTTATGGCTGCAGCTAGAAATACATGTACATGTAACTCAGCCTGAGGAGCCATTGACTTGTGGCTGAACCCATTCCACAATAGACAAGTGTATTGCTGCAAGTCTCAGCCAGTTGATTTGGACATGGAGACACCTGAGTACCATTGCTGATGTGAGCCAGGACTCAGCTACATTGTTGTCACATATTGGTCGTGGCTTTGTGCACATTCACATGAAAAGCAATCAAGTGTGGAAACCACATAGTCAGTCAGTTTGTTCTCTATTGTCTGCACTTTCAAGACAAGCAGTACGGTAAATACTTCACAGGTCATTGTACATATAGGCCTAGTGAGTAAAATGTATTAATTTTTTCTCTGTTATTCTTTCTTGGATGCAACCTATGTCAAGAAGACGGGAAAGGAAAAATTCGGCAAAAAAGAAAGTCCTGAAGGACAAATGCCACAAGATAGAAATGCATGTTGATGGCAGTTTTTGTATACTCTCATCCGTGTTTTTTAGTGTTGTTGTAAGTGGAGAAAAGAAAATGCCTTGGAAACAAATCTGGAAAAACATGACTGTGTTTAAAAAATGTTGAAAAAGTTGACAGCTGACTATTTTGAAAAAGGCATTTCTTATATCACAGCCACACAAAAATGGTTCCTTCATGAGTAGATTTAAAGACTCAAGGAGACAACTCAGCAACAATCTCCGTGCGAGGTTAACGGCATGAAGGGTTGTCACACGTCTTTAGTTTGACTGAATTCTGTAAGTCAACAATTGTCTCTGTTATGATTGAAAACCCCCAGGTGAAATCCAAACGGGACGACTTGCTGGGCCACCCTCTGGTCACCAGCCTCATGCAGCACAAGTGGGACAGTTACGGCCGATTCTTCTACTACTCATCACTGCTGTTCTATGCTCTCTTCCTGGTGTTCCTCACCGGTAGGAAATCTGTTGGAAACCTTTCTAGTACGGTTGGGTTTAGAGACACAGGTCGAGGGCTGTCCGTAAAGTACATGTACATGTAACGGTATGTGCCCATTTAGGGGACAAGGGGATTGTTGACATTGCTAGCACTTTCCTTGGGGGATGTGTGCAATAAGGTAAATAAAGTCCTATTTGTACCTGCAGGGACCAGCTTTTTACATCAAAAGTCCTTCACTACACATGACCTTTCACCCTCATTATTTGAATCTTCGCTGTGCCAGCATAACTTTTCTGAAGGGTCACAGGGCACTATACATGTAATATGCATACTGGAACATGCATACAGAGAGAGGCAGGCTGGGACCACTTTACACGTATGTCATTTGTATGGAAGAGAAGGGTCTAAAAATCAGTATTCTGTGCGTACATGTCTCATGGACGATTCTAAGTCTGCCCGAACCAATACAGCACATCTGGCCAGTGTTCATCTCCTGTTTTTGGAACATCTTGAATGAGAATATTCTGTTCCCACTGGATGGGATACAAGGCCATCAGGGCCTGTTCTCTTGCTAATGCTGAATACCCATTTATACTCTTCGGTGGAGAAAGCCCAGTTGGGTAAAATGGCTTGCTCAAGGACACAGTACCAGTATATCGCCAACAGCTGGATTCAAACCCCTGATCATAAATTCTGCTGTTAATCCAAACTACCAGATCACTGCTCTTACTTTGGGCTGAACGGTAAAAATTAGTATTTACTGTCAACAATGTAGAAGGCAAGAGAAAAAGTACACATTCAAAGAGACTCTAACCCCCTATCCCCTGCTAGAGGACTGAATCTCAGTGTGTTGTAGCAGTGGTTATTACTATAGTTAAGGAAAAATAAAAAACTGTTGCCTTTCACCTGTGATTGTAAAACTTGGGTTTACTGCATAAAATCTCATTAATATTTCTCCAGATTTGCTTAAGTTGAAAATCTAGGCTTTGATTCTAATTGACCACAAGCCTACACGTATACTTATTAGAATTGTGTAATCCGGTGTCATTTTTGTCAGTCATACATCAGTAATGTAAAATACATTGTAGAACTCAATATTTCCATTCTCTTTCTGTTAAGAACTGCTTGAGTCTTTCATCCCTAACCTCGTCCGTCAAAATTCACGAGCATTTTTTTTAGGAAACTCTATAAGGATGAGACAGGTACAGCCGAGTCACTTTACTATACAAAAGTCTTAATGCTTTGTGAAAAGTCATAGCATGGAGAATGTGTCTATGGCTTCTTTGCAGAGCAAGGGGATTAGGATGAGTTGGAGGAATTAGAAGGTTTCCTGGCAGAGAATGCTTAGGGGTGAGAGGGTTGAGTTGCTGAATGATTAGAATCCTTTTGTTCTTGGGCAGGCTACGTTGTGACCAACCCCCCATCATTCTACTACAAGGTGAATTCCACTGATGGTACCTTTGAGTGGATGGCTGATGGTCAGCAACGCTGGGAACGAGACTTCAGCTCTGCTACTCACTTCCTCTTTGGAAATGTTGGACACTGGGTCATCATTGTTTTGTCGGCAGTTAACATTTTGAAAGAGGTGAGAGAAATAGTGGAGCTACAATGTGTGTTGATTGATCAGTAGGTAGTGTGTCTTTTTGATTTTGTGGCTTTGACGAGCCACAAAGACCTTTTCCTTAATATGTTGAAGTGCATTTTAGCTAGTGCACTACAAATCTTTTGGCAAACTTTCGGTTTTTAACATTTGTGTTTCCAAACTTTTGTTCATTTGTGTAACCAAACTTCTTTGAGTCATCAAACTCAAGGTTTCTGAGCAGAAATAATGGCCTTTCCAAACTTTCACAACCACTATTCTTTAGTGAAAATTGTCACTCTGAAAATGGGCTGGAGAATGAACTACGGTACTTGTACTAATGTGTACCACATTAAGGGAACTACTGCATTTGGTGCCCTCAGTGTGAAAATCCTAAAATTGATTGTGGAAAAAAAGGTGTGCATGTTCTACTTCAGGAGCTGATCACTCATTTTAGACTTTCTGGGGACATTACACATTTTCCCTCGGCAGGTTGCATTTGTTTGACCACTTTCAGTTGACCAGATTTTACTTTTAAGCTCAAATTTCATGGACAGCCTTCTTGAATGCCCCCTCAGCAGTGAAATTGTTGAGCATCATGGTAAGGCTTTGATATTCACATCAGCCTATAAATCTTAACTGCAGCCCTTTGGGAACTGCCTTCAATAATACTTTTTTTCTTGCCTTTGGTTTCCAGCTGGGCCAACTGTTCCATCAGAAACTCAACTACATTGGCTGGGTGAATCTGCTGGAGTGGGCCATATACGTGCTGTCCATTCTTTTTGTGTTACCATTGTCTGGTGTGTACTACCCCTATGGCACCAGCACCACCGATTGTAGCACCTCATCAGATACAAATTGCATCATGCTGCGATTGGTAAGACTTACATGTACAGTGTACTATCAAGGCTGTCACCGTGATCCATGTACATGCATGAACCTTCCTATGATGTGGTAAATAGCATCTGCTTCAAATGAAGCCAACGGAAAATGGTGTGACCATCACAGGAAGCAAGTTGGACTGTACTGCAAGGCAGACGGGTCAGCTTAGCTTAGTAACACGTCGGCCAGAGTTTCGTCAGTGTCCGTGACATCTGGCGAATTTACATAAAGCCTTGAGCAATTACTCATATCAATTTGAAATCAATCGAAACTTAGATTTGCACTCTTCCGCACTTGCTCATGGTGAATGTGTGCTCCCAGTTAGAATGTACATAGCTAATGCGAATATACGTCTGCATAGAAACAGACTTCTTCTTCTACTGTTGCATTCCTTTGAATGCCACAGTACTTTTTGGACACATTAGAGTGTTAACGGATGTGGGATGATATACATGTAATAGTTATTAATAGACAACTAAAATGTAGAAGGGGGGTAATTTCTAGGGATTTTTCCAGATTCCAGGATTTCTGTAACCCCCAAATTGTGGATTTCATCAGTCATGTTTGTTACGTTTTAGCACAGTTTTAAAGAAAACAACTAGAACAGAAAAGAAATGGAATATTTTCATGATTATAACCATTTGGAAAAATGTAAGGATTTGTATCCCTAAACAACAACATAATTTCATATATTGTGAGTAAAGACAACCCCTCTGCTGGATGTGAAATGGATTTGTCTTCAACTTTTCGTCTCACTCTTGATGCAATACCCTCATGGCCAGTCAAGAGACAGTCTGTCTATTCAGTACTTAAATCTGAAAAACTCTGCCCTGAGGTATCTTATTCATTGTTGTATAATCTGTTAAGTGGGAGGGGGGTGCCAGACTATTTGAGGTTCCATACCACTTTTTCGTTTTCTTTTAAATGTGGCTTAAAAATGGGATATAATTAATCTCAAATTTGAGATTATTCATCAGCATGACATTAATGACATTAATTTATGATGAAGTTTTATTTGTTGCTTTCATTTTTATTCTCAGGTTCCCACAATAAATAATGCTCCCCTCGCTTTATATTCAATATGGCTGATTTGTGAATACGGTGAATTTGCTAACCCTCCCTGCTTTGATATGATTGTTGAATGGTAGGACTGGCAGTGGCAAATAGGGGCAGTGGCCGTGTTCTTGGCCTGGATCAACCTGATTCTGTTCCTGAGGAAGTTTCCACAGTTTGGCATTTACATCGTCATGTTCACAGGTAAGTCTGACCCCAGAAGTCAGCTCATTGCTGACAGTGCATGCCTGACCCCAGAAGTCAGCTCATTGCTGACAGTGGATGCCTGACCCCAGAAGTCAGCTCATTGCCGACAGTGGATGCCTGACCCCAGAAGTCAGCTCATTGCTGACAGTGGGCCCTAGAGGTCAGCTCACTGCTGACAGTGGATGCATTACGTTTTGAGGAGAAACAGGCAAATTGTTCCAGTCTAGCTTTTTGTTTGTTTCTTCCATTGCTTGGAGGTTTTGGTACAATCACAGAAATTGTTGGATGACCAGTTGTGCCTTAAGGGAGCTAAAGCCTTGTTTACCGCCTTCATTTTGCTCACAAGATCGGCCAATCGGCATCAGAAATGCCAGTTTGCTCTAATATAATGTTGTGTCGTATTGTAGCAGAAGTAACGTTGTAACTTTTTTTTGGTAGCATTGCCACAATACTTAACAGTATTCGTAATGATATTTGGATTATGTCAGGTATGTTAATCTTCTAACCGGTTCTTCCCTCACACCAGCACTTATCGATTCTGTATTGTAGTTGTGGTCCTAGAGTTTCAAAAAATCACAAGCTTTCCCAGGTGGGATTCGAGCCCATGACTTCCAGGTCCAAGCAAACTCTTTTTGTGTGATAGAGATGTGCACTAGTGAGCAGGAAGTCATGGGTTTGAATTTCACCTGAAGCTTGTGAATTTTTTGCAACTTTTAGACCACAATAGCACAGTGTGAATATATGCATTAGTGTAAGGGCAAAATATGGTAAAAAAAATTCTTGTGACTTGCCTAGCAGTCCTGACAACTTAACTTTTTGGTTCCAGATGTGCTGCTCACATTCCTTCAATTTGCCATCGTTTTCTTCCTCTTCATCATTGCATTTGGACTGGCGTTCTATTCGCTCCTTCAGAACCAGGTATTGTAAAATCTGGTAGTTGATTACAAAAACTATTGCTACTGTTATTTCACCCACATCGCAGGACAAATTTGACTTTCTACAAAATATTTAGGAGGTTTCATACATCACACACTTTTTTTCCAAATCTGTTTGTTTATGCATCGGTATTTTCAATACACCTGCTGAGTTTCATTCAATCAAATCAAACAAAAAGTGTTGTTGTTACTGTTTATATTTCACTCTGTCACACAGATTTGCCAGAACAGTAGCACTTTTAGTTGGGCACCAGCAAAGGGGAAAGTTGCTTGTCTGTTTGGTGCATTGAGGTAGGCCAGTAATTGATTGGCCGTTTCTGGGAAGTTGCTTGTATGTTTTGTGTATTTTATGTTTCTGAAGTAGGCCAGTAACTGATTGGCCTTTTTCTTTTTTTGTTCTATTTATAGCAATCTTTCCACCGTGTCCACTATGCTTTGGTCAAGACCTTTGTCATGATGATTGGCGAGTTTGAATTTGATGGCATCTTCCACTCTCTCAACTACTTGGGGTATGGTCAGGACCAGATGGACCCCGAGGAATTGTTCCTAGTGGACGTCTACTTCAATGGCTTGACCTATTCCATCTTTGTCATCTTTGTTATCATCATGTCCATCATCATCATGAACTTACTGGTCTGTATCTCTTTTAGTATCTTCAAGCTTGTTTTTAAGGGGAGTTGCAAACCTTACCAGAAATGGAGACATACCCCTTAACATGCAACAGGCCCTTTAAACTATGAGCAAGTTCGGTTGGTGACATACCTAGCACATGTGCAGTGAAGTTGAAGTGCGAATGACCCTAGTCAACGGTTGTCAGGTCATTAGGCCAAAGGGGAGAAAAGGTGGCCGCAGGAAGGGCAGAACAGCAAAAATAAAAGTGAAAATGGTCGTTTACTAGTGACATTCTGTTTTTTCAGCATTTTTTTTATAACTGGTCCCTCTGCACTGTGCCACTAAAGTGATTTACTGTAACCAGTGACACGACCAACCTCGATAGGCTTGTTGGGAATAGTTGACTAGACTAGTCTAACCACTGTCGACTAGCATGCGTTAGATCAAAGTTAGTCAAACTATGGCTAACTATGGTCCTTGATCAACCTTGCCCTATAATGCCGATATTGCAGCAATGGGACAAGACAGGCTGAAACACCCCATGCAAACCTTCACATGTTCTTCCATCAGTGGGCTCTGGTTAACACTTGAATGCTGAATTTCAGGAAAAATGGCCTTAAGGCTCATATTCAGGATCTGCGCACATTTTTGGTAATGTGTGACCAACGTTTGGAGTGTTCTTTTTATTCCCATGATAGATGTTTGAAACTCATTTTGGAACTTGAGGTGAAGAAGCTGAGATAAGGAACATGGCCTAGAGTCCTATTGATTTGTCTCTCTGGGGAAACTTTATAGTGGCTTTAGGCTTTCCCTAATACATACATGTATAATTGTGAATTTCAGGTGCTTAAAAGTTTTAAAAACTGGTTGCCTATTTTCTATCAAGAATTCCTTTTATGGCAAGATTGGCAGATTTAGCTTTTAAGGTTAGGTTAACTCTTCTAGTTGACATCACTTCTCTGTGATTAGGTTGGTTTGGCCGTAGATGACATCAAGGAAGTCCAGGAGCAAGCCAAGCTCAAACGTCTTGGAATGCAGGTGAGTAGATTGGTGCCAGGTAACATTTTGTTTGTGTTTCTCCTCAAGCTTGGCAAAGTCTCTTTTCCAGCTTTTCACCAGTTTTAACAAAGGGCATTAGAATGAGAGTGTTCTGGCTGTACATGTACATAATATGTGTGAATATATGTATACTGTGTATGCAAGACTGAGATCTGAGGAAATCAGTGTGTTTGTGAAACAACCAGGCAGTTATTGTCGTCCAGGAAGTTTTTTTTAACTATATTTAAGAATTTTTGGGCTAGGCAGTTGCTCAGAGTAGGTGGGAGTCTTATTGTTGAGTCCACCACAAGTTTGAGTTCTACTTATTTGAGTCGCAGTACGAGTTGAAAAAATCCAAGTCTATGACTGAATATCAGAGTATGGGTCCGTCGATTAACCAAATGCTCTCATCATGAAAAAACTGTTGGGTTTGATTCCGACCAGGTGAATCTGGCCATGGAGGTGCAAGAAGCCCTGCCGTCATTCATGTGGCGCCGCTCTATTAGGAAGACAATCTCAGTCCATCCCAACCGGCAGAGCAGGACCCTGTGGGCTCAGTTCTACCACTGGTATTCAGGACGTGAGGAGCTCCTGAGTGATACCATCACTACAGCTCTGAATCCACCCAAGGTAAGCCCCTTTGAGAGTGGTCTAGTCCAGGGGTGTGTTTGCACAGACAGGGGCAATTCTGTCATTGTTTCCAGTCTTGTTGGCTAAGATTGTTCAGCAGTTCAACACCCTACCATAATTGGATATTATCCAGAAGTAACTGGGGACAAAATATTGCAAGTTCAGAAATGCTCCCCACTGCACCAAACATTGGTAACAGCTTATTTACCTCCAAGATGGTTTTCATGTAAAGTCACAGCCCTTAGAACTTGTGCAATTGCAGAGTAAGCAATGTCTGCCCAAAGCCACACTGGTGTTCCTTGGATAACATACTTGTAAACTGGCTGAAACTATTTCTAGCCAAGCCAGTCCATGGCATGTTGCTCTGTAGCTAATGCTGGTACCCATTTGTACTCCTGGGTGGAGAGAGACCCCATTTGTATTCCTGGGTGGAGAGAGGCCCCATTTGTATTCCTGGGTGGAGAGAGACCCCATTTGTACTCCTGGGTGGAGAGAGACCCCATTTGTATTCCTGGCTGGAGAGAGACCCCATTTGTATTCCTGGGTGGAGAGAGACCCCATTTGTATTCCTGGGTGGAGAGAGGCCCCATTTGTATTCCTGGGTGGAGAGAGACCCCATTTGTACTCCTGGGTGGAGAGAGACCCCATTTGTATTCCTGGGTGGAGAGAGACCCCATTTGTATTCCTGGGTGGAGAGAGACCCCATTTGTACTCCTGGGTGGAGAGAGACCCCATTTGTACTCCTGGGTGGAGAGAGACCCCATTTGTATTCCTGGGTGGAGAGAGACCCCATTTGTATTCTTGGGTGGAGAGAGACCCCATTTGTATTCCTGGGTGGAGAGAGACCCCATTTGTACTCCTGGGTGGAGAGAGACCCCATTTGTACTTCTGGGTGGAGAGAGACCCCATTTGTACTCCTGGGTGGAGAGAGACCCCATTTGTATTCCTGGCTGGAGAGAGACCCCATTTGTATTCTTGGGTGGAGAGAGACCCCATTTGTACTCCTGGAAGGAGAGAGACCCCATTTGTACTTCTGGGTGGAGAGAGACCCCATTTGTACTCCTGGGTGGAGAGAGACCCCATTTGTATTCCTGGCTGGAGAGAGACCCCATTTGTATTCCTGGGTGGAGAGAGACCCCATTTGTATTCTTGGGTGGAGAGAGACCCCATTTGTACTCCTGGGTGGAGAGAGACCCCATTTGTACTCCTGGGTGGAGAGAGACCCCATTTGTATTCCTGGCTGGAGAGAGACCCCATTTGTACTCTTGGGTGGAGAGAGACCCCATTTGTACTCCTGGGTGGAGAGAGACCCCATTTGTACTCCTGGGTGGAGAGAGACCCCATTTGTACTCCTGGGTGGAGAGAGACCCCATTTGTATTCCTGGCTGGAGAGAGACCCCATTTGTACTCCTGGGTGGAGAGAGACCCCATTTGTACTCTTGGGTGGAGAGAGACCCCATTTGTACTCTTGGGTGGAGAGAGACCCCATTTGTACTCCTGGGTGGAGAGAGACCCCATTTGTACTCCTGGGTGGAGAGAGACCCCATTTGTACTCCTGGGTGGAGAGAGACCCCATTTGTATTCCTGGCTGGAGAGAGACCCCATTTGTATTCCTGGGTGGAGAGAGACCCCATTTGTATTCTTGGGTGGAGAGAGACCCCATTTGTATTCCTGGGTGGAGAGAGACCCCATTTGTATTCCTGGCTGGAGAGAGACCCCATTTGTATTCCTGGCTGGAGAGAGACCCCATTTGTATTCCTGGCTGGAGAGAGACCCCATTTGTATTCCTGGGTGGAGAGAGACCCCATTTGTATTCCTGGGTGGAGAGAGGCCCCATTTGTATTCCTGGGTGGAGAGAGACCCCATTTGTATTCCTGGGTGGAGAGAGACCCCATTTGTATTCCTGGGTGGAGAGAGACCCCATTTGTATTCCTGGGTGGAGAGAGACCCCATTTGTATTCCTGGGTGGAGAGAGACCCCATTTGTATTCCTGGGTGGAGAGAGGCCCCATTTGTATTCCTGGGTGGAGAGAGACCCCATTTGTATTCCTGGCTGGAGAGAGACCCCATTTGTGTTCCTGGCTGGAGAGAGACCCCATTTGTATTCCTGGGTGGAGAGAGGCCCCATTTGTATTCCTGGGTGGAGAGAGACCCCATTTGTATTCCTGGCTGGAGAGAGACCCCATTTGTATTCCTGGGTGGAGAGAGACCCCATTTGTATTCCTGGCTGGAGAGAGACCCCATTTGTATTCCTGGGTGGAGAGAGACCCCATTTGTATTCCTGGGTGGAGAGAGACCCCATTTGTATTCCTGGCTGGAGAGAGACCCCATTTGTATTCCTGGGTGGAGAGAGACTCCATTTGTATTCCTGGCTGGAGAGAGACCCCATTTGTATTCCTGGCTGGAGAGAGACCCCATTTGTATTCCTGGGTGGAGAGAGACCCCATTTGTATTCCTGGCTGGAGAGAGACCCCATTTGTATTCCTGGCTGGAGAGAGACCCCATTTGTATTCCTGGGTGGAGAGAGACCCCATTTGTATTCCTGGGTGGAGAGAGACCCCATTTGTATTCCTGGCTGGAGAGAGACCCCATTTGTATTCCTGGCTGGAGAGAGACCCCATTTGTATTCCTGGGTGGAGAGAGACCCCATTTGTATTCCTGGCTGGAGAGAGACCCCATTTGTATTCCTGGGTGGAGAGAGACCCCATTTGTATTCCTGGGTGGAGAGAGACCCCATTTGTACTCCTGGGTGGAGAGAGACCCCATTTGTACTCCTGGGTGGAGAGAGACCCCATTTGTATTCCTGGCTGGAGAGAGACCCCATTTGTATTCCTGGGTGGAGAGAGACCCCATTTGTATTCCTGGCTGGAGAGAGGCAAGTGGTGGTGGAGAGGCTTACTCATGGACACAGCTGTTGGCCAGGAGCTGGATTCAAACCCCTGAGCCGCTGATCATGAGATACAGACATCTACCACTTGGCCAAACTCTCCCTGAGCTCACATTTTGCATCATTGTCACCAATACCAGACGGAGCTAGAAGAGATAAAGGACCAACAAGGTCAGCTGGCTAGTACCCTGAAGAACGTGAAATCCCGGCTCAAGATGATGAGAGCCCAGAATGACCGCATCGAAGCCATGCTGGAGGCTCTGATCAAGAAGGGAGAGGTGGAGTTTGAGGAAGGGGAGGCTGCAGAGGAAGGAGGAGAATAGGGTCAGAGGTCAGGTACGTAACCGTCGGCACTGTTTGTAGAAAGCAAGTAAGTTTTATTCAGTATTAACAGACTGGCAGTGAAGTAGTGTGCAGATTTGTGTTGAAAAAATTAAAAGAACTTGGAAACAAATTAACCAGTATCAGAAACTTGGCAGAAACTTAGACTTTTGAAAGAAGTTTAAAGTAGGAGTAAATCGTGAGATATCAATACGACCAATTATATGACTGACACTGTTTTATACATGTATGTCACCATAAATTTGTAATACTATTTTTAGCAATTTTCAAGTATTTTTAATTGAACAATTCATATCATATATTAAATGAAATTAAAGGAAGTCAAGATTCGGTGAGCATTTTTTTAATAAAGAATATGGGTCTTTCCAGTGAAATGTTTGGATTTTTGTCAAAACGAATATTTTCTTGAACTTTAATCATGAATTAGGAAACTGTGAAATCTCCACAGTAAAAGTACCTCAGTGTAATTTATATTTTCTATATCAGGATTTTCATATCAGCATCCATATTACACAAACCTTCATACCATTAGAATGTAGTAAATTATACTTAAAACTGTTCAGGGAGTGTGGGTAATTGCTTGAACACAGTAAACTAATAGAGTAAGTTGTCTTGAGGACAGTGCATTTATTAGGTCTTCAGTTCGAAATGTCATTTCCAACCGTGTAAGCAAGGGTGCAGCGTATTTTCCAGTCATATTAGGCATGTTTGTGAAATTTGGCTATGAGCATAAATACTCTTACAACATAAAGGGAGTGATGCTTGACGACAGTAATATTTGAGGCTTGTACTTCCAATTAATGCAGATTTTTTACATAAGTTATGCCAGAAAACCAAGCCATCATTCAAGGTTTGCCCAGTTTTTCAGTTATGTGTAAACATTAATTCTATTCTGCTTTGATTGTGTGTTTATTTGAAACAAATGATGTGCATTCCAAAGTCTATTTCAAGTCCTGTGAATGTTGCATTTATTACTCCAAGTCATGAAGTATGGTCCCTTCTTGAACAATGCCACAAGGTAATCCTTGATACTGGAGACTAGACCTTTCCCTATGCTGAATGCCATGCTACCACTTCTAAAATTAGAGACTTGTCAAATTAAGCTGAATTCAGAATGCAAGAGATTTCATCAAGATTTGAGAAATATTCTGTAGTTTTTTTAAACATTCTTAAGAATTCATTACTGATTGGTAGGGTTGTAGCTATGCTGGCCGGTGCCAGCCTGTGCTGGTAACCACTCAACCTTACCGGCTGGCACTGGGGATGAAAATGGAGCTTGCTGGCCAGCGAAATTACAATGAATACTTACATAATTACTGTTTTTAGAGCGTTGAGAGAAAAAAATGGGCTACAACGCTGCTGATTGGTCATTCTGTTCAACAGTTGCCTTGGTTTGCAGTGCAGCAAAAATATTAGCATAGACACTACTTTTTTTCTTCCAAAGTTATCCATATTTCCAGAAAAACCTATTTTTTTGATCATGAAACGTGAATTTTTCTGAAAGAGTATAATGTAAGATACAGCATCAAAGGTTGTGATGGGAAACAGCTTACATGCATATGCAGTTTTGAACTTTTGAATGGAATGTTTCATTGCTCATGACACTTTTAGTATATTGGAGTTATTTGTTGTTAGAATTATCACTAATACTCATATTGAGAATTAGTGATAATTCTAACAAAGTTATCCTGTAAAAATGTGATAGTAAGCACATATCATTGGGAAATATATGCTTTTTTGCTTTGGGAACGTTAAGTTGTTGAGGAGGTTAAAACACTTAAAAATAGTTTAAAAGTTCCCTCTCATGCAATATTGGTCAAGGCAGGTGTTAAGTATCAAGGAAATTATTTTTGATACAAAATATATTATGAATATACTTCTCATAAATTCAAGGGTAACTATATATATAGTTTCAATCATGTTTGTTCACTCAAGATTGCATAATTTAAATGACAACATACACTGTCTCTCTGCTCTTACTGCTTGCTGTTTACTCAGATTTATGTAATACTTAAAAGTTTAAGATTTCATTGTTTTTACATACCTGTATACATTTATTGGCATTTTATCTGTTGGTATTTTTGGCCATAGAGCTTAGATGTCTTGTAAATCATGATGATGTCATATTTTATAAGAAATGCTGTTTTGTGAATTTTGTTATTTCAGAAATAGTTAGTCCAGGGATGTTGATTTAAGTGTTGATATAAAAATAGGCATCAGTGCATTTGATGTAAACTGCCATTAGATGTGTGATATGCAATTTTGTTTGTATGCAAAAGAATGAAAATACGAAACGCAGGGAACCATGATTGGTATATGCGCATATTTAATTTAAGCCAAATGTATTCTAAGTCTTTCTCAAGTGGGTGGACCAAATACAGCCAGCTAAATATACATGTATGCCAGACCCTTAACAAATCCTGGATACTTGTGATCTGTTGTAAACGAAAGAGAGAGAAGGGTAATCAGAAGAGGTTGGCATCATTTTTTCATTCTTAGTCGGGAGACAGAGTTTTGTATGGCCAACTTTGCTTGGCTGATTTTCTTAACAGGAATTATGTTGCATAATACTGGCTGCCGTTTGATTTTCGTAGACTTTAATCGATGGTTGTCCCACTTAGTTGTGTCATGATTGTCTAGTGTCATCTGTTTGATTTATATTTACTTATTGTACAACGTACAGATAAGATGACTTAGAGGACGAGATTCTAATGTTGGTCTTTTGGTGTTTTCTTTATTGCTGTTCACGGGAACATTTCCAATAACTTTTCTGTTCTAAAAATGACTCCAGTTTTTTTTTAATTCTTAAAGGAATCCTTACTGCCCTCCACTGAAGATATGGCAGAACATCGTAGGCCTGCATTACTTCGTCCAATTTCATGCCATGATTGTTTATTCTAACATCGGTGCACAGTTATACTTCTCTGACCCTCTTACTGAAATGTAGCTCCATTCGACAGGATATGACACGATAATTGAATTCCTTAATTACTGTTTCAATGGAGGGAGCCCATAAAATATTTCTGAAAAGTCTTGTTCTATATATTATTTGGTTTTAGTATATTTACCTGAAATAAAATAGTCCCTAAACGGGGGGGGGTTACAATGTAAAAACTTTGATGTTCATTTAACGCCCTGTGTGTTACCAGAAAGTCTCCCAAGAGTGGATGTAGTCTGATAACACCAAGAATGTTGACACTAATACGGGCATTTCACGATAGCGCGCCTCCAAGAGTTTGCAACGCGTTGGCCAATCACAATGCTCAAAATCTGTCACGTTTGGAAAGAGTTGACAGATTTCGTGCGTTGTGATTGGTCAAGGCGTTGCAAATAACTTGGAGGCGCGCTATTTCGAATTGCCCGTATTAAACAGCACGGGTTTACATTTCTAGCGAGACATAGCATGTTTTAGTCATACACGTACATTTTAAACAATTTGGTTAATTGATTAATTCCACTGGGGAAATAATTATTTTTGTCACTGTCGTATTTTAAATATGCCACACGGCGTGTGAAAAGTGGCGTCAGACATGTCAGAGCAGCTCACTCGGACTGGACAAATCTCAGAAATCAGATTGCAAGGAAGTCGACTATTAAAGCAGCGTACGTGTCGATGTTAGTTGCGATTGGTACGTCTTCAATAGCCATTGGCCTTTTTTTAAATTTGCGGTCGTGGAAGTACGGTGGTTTTAAAGGGACATGGTAGGAAAAAATATTTATTGTCGGCCAACGCACTTTGTTGAGGGAACAACAAAATTTTGTTCAGGGATCAACTCAGTTTGTTGAGGAAACCACCATTTTTTGTTAAGGGAACAACAAATCTTGTTCATTGTACAACCATATTTGCTGAGGTTGAGGGAACAACAAAATTTTGTTGAGGGAACAACCAAATTTTGATGAGTGACGACCGTTTGTTGAGCGTTTCCCGCGCTTTCTGCATGGATGCAGTCTACTTTAAGTGAGGATTTCTGGCCTGCTCATGAGCATTAAAAGTGCTCCCACAGTTTCTTTTGAAAAAGGAGAATATTTGGTCCCCCAAATGGAGGGGTTTTGTACATCTTTGCCAGGATCAACTCCCTGGGTCTTTGAGTTTTCAATTGAGAGCAGAATGGCTTAAAATGCGGTTGAAAAATGGTCTTAAGTGCCCGAGAAGGTTGAGGGTTGCCACTTAAAAATGGCTGCAATCAGACTTCGGAAAAATCACTTTTCGGGGGTGGCTTTGTTTTGTGGGAATAACTAGAAATGTAATCAGTTAACCCACAGAAAATTGAAAAGAAATTGAAAGATCAGGGACCAGACAGTAATCTAATTTCTGTTTCAGAAACTCCAGGGATGTAGGTATGCATGTTATTGGGCCCTGAACAATGCCGATTTTACACCGTTTCAATAGGGCTTGAATGAGTGGGACTAAACCTTTTTCTCTTTGTGTATGTTGTGTGCAGTATATCAGTATCTATTTTCATAAAACAACCTTTGTTGTTCCCTCAACAAACGTTGTTGTTCCCTCAAAAAACTTGGTGTTTCCCTCAACAAAAATTTATTGTTCCCTTAACAAAGTGTTGGCCGACAATGTATATTTTTCCTACCAAGTTCCTTAAAAACCGTCGTATGAAAGAGATTTCGCAAAGAATCAACTGCGGCACCGCTGTTGGTTGATTCTGCCCAAAATTGTTCCAATACCCCGATCGACTGATCGCGCCCTCAGCTTGAAGAAACTGTTACAGCAAGTACCATGCTGACGGTCGTCCGTGATGCTCGTGGTTTGTCATATTTGGGTGGCGCTAAGGATTAGAAGCTTGCAGTAGATACTCGGCAGTTGTTCCTGAAACATGCCAGGGAACCATTGAATACAGTGAAGTGTTATTTCTCTATGCAGCAAAATAGTTCTAAATTCCGTCACAGCATCCGTATGGTAGAGATATCCCAGGGATCGCTCGTGGATCAGAAGGGTATGCTATCCACATACTGTGCTACTTTTACCAAACTTTGAGGGGAATTACGACTTATGCCTCTTTGCACTTAAAATCCATAATGTTGTGTACGCATACGTGACAGTGGCCACGGTGGCAAAAATTGTGAGCAGCGCACCGAAAAATGATAATGTTCAAGGGCGCAGACTTCATGATCAATTTCCTTCAAATTCTCCGTGGGCTTTTTTTTCTGTCTTTGGTAAACCCTAAAATACATATGTATCATCGTAGCAGTATTTTTCTGGTTAAAGAGTTTTACAGACAAATAAAGAATAAAAAATATGTTTTTGCCGCGTGCGCAAGAGGTCAACAGAACAGTTCATCTTTTGTGCTTGTGTAAAAGACCGTCGTCAATTCGACATCACGACTTTGTTTCCACCGGAGCCTTCATCTCTGAAATAAACCAGCTTGTAGGCGTGTTACAAGTTAATGAAAAAATACTTTCCCCTTTACAACGATAGCATACATTTAAGTTTTGATGTAGTAAACCTGGCTTTTTTGTCGCCATGGCCAGTGTTGCGCATGCGCGCACATTTAGGAATTAATTGGTGCAAAGGCCATCAGGTGAGTCCGAGTATAAACTAGACATCCCTTTTCACCAGTTGATTCTGTACAGACCCTCTAGGATTGGAGGGATACACGGCCAACAGTCGAATCAATATTCTGATGGCAGATGAATAAAAGGATGAACAAATGTCGCCTTACAATTGCCATGCAGTTGTGTACATCGGATGTTTTTGGAGTGGTTTTGGGTTGGGTCGGGTCGGGTCGGGTCCATTCTGGAAAGAGTTCTCCGTTTTACGTGACCTGCTACGTGAATAACTATTCTCGAGTATCATTCATAACTTCCCATAAACTTAGTACAAGCAATAAATTGGAGATGTGTCCTTTTATCATTTAGTTTAACAACGTTACAAGTTTCCTTGTCATGATTTCACACTAATTGTCCTGCATTTTACCACAACCAAGCAATCATGAATGATACAACCAGTCTCCGATTCTCTGAGGAAGTATCGTCATGATGAACGTGCGTAGACGCCAGTACCAATCCTTAGGTTCGTATCTGATCCTAGGGTGTCTGTCAGTAATGGCCGCCACCATGGCGTCAATGACGGGACTCGGGTCCGTCGTACCGATCTGACTGTAGTAACTCATCCTCTCCACCTGGGTGTCAAAGGTCTCCTTGCCGTATGCCTGCCGTGTCTCCTCGCTAGCGTCTTCCCACATCTGGCTGGCGATCTGGTGGATCCGTTCCTGGGTGAAGATGCCAGTGGCGGCGATGAAATTCCCCGGTTCGATGATGCTGACGCGCACTCCCCATCGGCGCATCTCGTAGCGTAGGCATTGGCTGAAACCTTCCATGGCGTACTTGGTCAATACGTAGCACGACCGGCCTGCGAGAGCTTGGCGCCCCAGTCCGCTCGTCATTTGAACAATCCGACCTAAATAAAATCAATTTCTATTTTTTATTATTTACTCTTTTGGGGTATAGGGTTGGGGATTGCCCCCCCCCATTGATATTTATCAGAAGCCTAGGACTAATCAAAGGTTGGAAGGGGCTTAAAGTATAAACTGTGTAGGGGTCTTATTTTACGTGCTCAGTAAATGACAAACCAAAGAGTTTTAATGGCTTCACCAACGTCGACAACTATACATGTATAGTACCCCTTCCCCTATACGAACAAAAGTTTTCTCCCCCAGCCGCCAAATAATGACTCCGCCCTTGGCATCTGCCTATTATGTGCTCTGGTGTGCATGATAATGATGTCCAGGTCACTCTTCCCATTGAAGAAGAGCTTGAAAAGCGATATCAAATTTAATGGCATAAATTTTTGCCAGAAATTGGGGGATGGGGAATGGAGAGAGGTTGCGGGTTTGACTTGCCCGGCCATGAAAATTTGAAAGGGGGGGGATGAAACCAGATGACTCTATATAGAGGTCGATGTTGTGTGTGAGTTTGTATACACATTCAAATCGTGGACCTATAACAGTAGGGGACAATAGGGTCCACAGTTGCCAAAGAGTCCACGGTTGGAAAACGTGTACAGAACATATGGGAGGTCTTCCGAAAAAGGTAAAGTATGAGCAAAAGAGGAACAATAGGGAGTCCACGATTGAAGGCGTTTACACACTTGTGTGTGGGTGTGGGTGTGTGTGGGGGGGTTAAGTATATCCCCATCCCCGGGATTTTCGCGTGTGATATCATTGTAGAATGCTATAACAAAATATTAAAATTCAATTATGTTCATGTAGCGCGCAGTAAACAAACAGCACAAATTGAAATTTCACAGTTTTTTTGCAATCCCCTTAATTGTTTGTAAAATAGTCAAAATGATTCCTCAACAGCAGAGGTGTTGGTTCATTTGGAAGTTCTTTTATCTACACAAACAAACAGTGCGTGATATTTTTCTACACTGCTGTTCAGCGGTAGTTATCACTACTTTAGGTGAAATCATACAGCAGCATTATGTTCTCACCTTTTGCTTTCCTGATAAGAGGCAAGAATGCTTTGATTGCTCGTATCCCTCCCCATACGTTGACCTCGGCCATACGTTTGAACACAGCAAGACTGCACCATTCAACCTCGCCAAATGTTGACAGACCGGCGTTATTCACAATGGCCCATAGGCCTGCAAACAAGCACAGTATCGTGTGATAGTAGCCATGAGAAGTAGCGATGGAGTTCTTGCACAAATGGCATAATGTACAGTGTGGAATTGTACACAATAGGCCTATGGCCGTTTTCCAATACTCAACTTCGTCTCCCTCTCAATTGTGGGCCTGAAGCGTTTAACTTTCAAATTGAAATAGTGTAATTTTTGTCTCTTTTGCATCTTACCTGATGTTTTGTGGCACTATCAGACTTACTATTGCGCTTCCAACCTCAAAGTCATCCGACCTCAAAGTCGGGATTTAAAAAACAGTTGAAGCCTGAGACTGAGCCGGGTCGAGTATTGGAAAACGTCCCAAGAGACTGTCCACAGAAATGAGTCTTATTTCTTGACTTGCACGAGAAAGAGCAAGTCATCCTTCTTAGATGTATCACTCTTATTTTGCATACTGATGAAAATGGACAATTTACGGGTGAAAAATGATGAGGGTTTCCACTGCTTTGTGCATTCTCTTTAAGGCCTTTCCCTCAAATGTTGCTAGGGCGACAGTGTGTTCAGTACCTTTGGGCCCTGTTCAAGGGGTTAGTGGAGATAACTATGATGCTTTGCACAATTTTAGGAGGGTTTTTGAACTGGATTTCGTTTATTAGCCCTACAGGACCATTCTTCATACCTTCATCCTTGCGCAACAGACTTGTAATTATCTTCACAGCTTCATTCACTTCGTCGTCCTTACAAATATCCATCTGAAGTACCTTCATACGTTTGCAGCGGGCCTTTTTACACCCTTCGACTCTTCTAGCCTCCTCGGTCAACTTTGCTGCCCCCTCGCCCCTCGAATCCAAGCAGCCAGCAAAGACCGTGAACCCGAGTGAGTGGAGCCGGCCTGCTAGGGAGTGCCCGAAGCCCGTGTCACACCCGGTCACCAGAACCGATTTACCGCGCGGGTCCACACGACCTTTCAGGTGGGACACCAGTCTGGTGCCAAGCCAGAATCCGCTGATGCATGCCACCAGAATGGCCGCGATTAAGGGGAACATGGCAGGTATGGTCAACGGTCTAACTTCACAGCGAAAACCGTTGGCAAAGAGCCGTCTGAGGAAGTACCACGATAAATACGAGTACACGCTGCAAAAAGTAACAGCAATTCCCTGTTACTGGACAAATATCACTCTACTCATGCCGGTATAATGGAAGACTGCACGTGTATAATACACGTAGCTTTATGTTCACCCCAGGAATTACTTAACACAACTTTTACGCTCCCGACCAGAATGGTTCTAAACAGTGTCAATATGAACATTGGACCCTTTTACCCAATCGGAAGTGTAACATGCTGTTGATAAGCCATAACTCCTCAGCCTTCCAATTTGCATGTCTCGATTGCTTGTTTTAACCATACATCCTTACTCTTTGGTTTGACATTTATAATATATATGACAACAGATCGGGGATTTTGACATAATGAAACGGTCAGTGTTGGTCTGGGTAATCGTGACTACATGTACATGTGTTTGGAAGTCCATGAGTCTACAGTTGTAAAACAAAATTCAGGCGAAGTGAATTACCGGCATATAGGCCTATATTTAGGGAATTTGAGACCCCAGAGTCACGACAGTTGGCATTCATTGGCAATGATCGTCTTCTTTGATTGGAGGCCATTATCAGCGACCAAGCATTATAATCGAATACTTTTTGTATAATATTATTTATTTATTTATTTAGCCATTCCTCATAAAAATAACTAGTAAGGCATGGAGCAGCAAAAGTAAAATTCTATGATCCAAGGACCTGCTGCCCCAAGAAAACAAAAATTAAAACAATTAACTAGGAAACAATTCACATTGAAACTTATAAACTACATGTAGAGCCTATAGGACCTATGTGATCCAGTCATTGAAAAACTGCTGATATGGCCCTTGTTTGTCCACAAATACGTCAAGTCTAGTTTAGGTAATGTATTTTCATACCGACAAGTACATCAAACATGCATCGATATATATTTATGCTGCTTCACATCAATACATAGTTCAATGTAACCTCTACCACCACCCACGAATTTTCATGCAGGACCGGGAATATTTAAATTTTAGCTTTGATCCCCACTCTATACAGATGAACTGTTTTACGCCGCTAACAACATTGTCAAGGTTTTGCTACATGAACAACAAAGGCAGCATATAAACCGACTGAAATGCTCTGTATTAAAGAACCATACCGAGTCTCCGCATTTGATCCTTAATTAATTTGTCATCACCTTCAGTTTCAATATCGTTGCGAGACTTGCGTGCTAAACACACGCACGGAGTCGCTCGTGAAAACAAAATCGATCTTTGGAAATTACTTCATCAACTGCCTTGCAAGTTTGCAACGTAATTTCCAAAGATCGATTTTAGTTTCACAAGCGACTTTGTGTCAAGGTTGCCTCACAGATTCGACAGGGACCATTCGAGCAAAATGAAATTGCAGTATTCAAGACAGGAATTAACACGTAACACGACCCTGGCCGGTTTATTCCATTTTGCGTGTACTAGAATTAAGAGATTGCCATCCAGTGATTTTTGGTCGATACCGGTACTATACATATGACTCGATAATTAATCACCACACAAAAGTTGCCTTCGGCAAATTTGTGGACCACATGTACGAAGATTCTCTAATGTAACTTCATGACAGAAAGCTTATTATCAGTCTCCTTGTTGCGAGTACAAGCATTTCGATACTCCGAGCTATATGAGTTCGGCCGATTTTTTTGAGCAAAATATGCGCACGTCCTCATTCATATCGTTTCATCCTTTCACCCAGAAAGAGTTCACATTTTACAGATAAACATCAGTTTTTCCCAGCATCTGAAATCATTCCACTGGTTCGAATGGTGATGTTCCGCGCAATCCTCGTTCCCGAGGTTGTTCGGCTCACCGGGCGCCCAGTTCCTGTATGATGCATCAGAGCCATCCGTCCACTTGAATAAGTTCTCATGCTGATGATCGTTGTATCCGATCCAGTACCCACGGGGATCACCGGAGCTACCAGATGCCTTCCGGACATATTCAGTGATGAATTCGCCCTCCTCTTCACTGTGGATTGATGCAAGGTGGGCCATTCTCATCGGATGGGACAGACTCTGGCAGTAGCGCTCAGCATCTATCCAAGACATTTTAAGGTGAATCCACCGGTAACAGTGTGTGTGAAAGACACGCCAAGGCGGTGGACAGTACGGTGTGCTGCAAACAGCATTGGCCTCACCACACTGAGATAAAATTACTCTGAACCATATAGGTATCATCAACGCAAGAATGAAAGTCATTCTGTGTTTTAGGTCAGTTTCCTTTGAATATCCACAAATACGTTCAGACTACAATATGGAAACTAAACAAAATGTACAATTTTGCCGATGCTGGATTTTTCTCTGTAACACCGTTTTTCTTACTCCTTGCAAAATGACGACGCGGTCAAATTGGATGGTCCGTAGAACTTGGGTTGATAAAGTAGGGCAGAGAAATATTCCATACTGCAAATGCAAATTCACCCAGCGCTCTCTCCATGTAAAAGGTGAAACTTCAACCACAAGGGTTTTTTCCCTTGTCCTCCTGTTAGTGTTTACGCAGAGCCGTTTTCTTCACTGTCGAAAGTTCTCGCCGTTGTGCGTTGAATGAGATAATTGTTCAAATCTCTAGCAATTAGCGTTGCCTGGATACCACGCTGAGCTTTGCGTTATGATGTGTTAGTGCGGTGCAACCGTCGCGTATTTGGCAAGTTGAGACAAGCCACGACAATTTGGCAGTTTATTTGGAAATTATTTGTCATCCCCAGGCAAGTGGTAGCCAGTGGCGTCAATTAAAGCCGGAAATTAGGGAGTAGAGGATGACGAGTGGGGGGGGTTGTGGATGACACCATAATTATAGGGCGTTGATCATGGTAGATGAAGGCTTACATGTACATCTGTAATGTATAACATTCCTAGAGAATCTTTCATCGAGTGGCAAATTTATAGCTTGTTTGATTGTTCTCCTTCTTGAGAGTAGCTGAATTGATTTGGTTGTGGCAAGTCCGAAAAAATCTTCAAATTAATCTTTTCGCACAACGAATGGGGGGGGGGGTGATTCAGTCGCTCATTCCCCGGTCAAAACGTGGAGGGGTATACCCCACCCCCGGGAATTACGCCCATGTCGGTGACATATGTAAGAAGAATATATACTTGGAATTTCTTGCCCACGCATGTTTGTTTTGAAATGATAAAGTTGACAATCGAAATATTTGTAGATTTATGCCT
The DNA here is from genome assembly GCF_054643075.1 of Acanthaster planci. Lineage (NCBI taxonomy): Eukaryota > Metazoa > Echinodermata > Asteroidea > Valvatida > Acanthasteridae > Acanthaster > Acanthaster planci. The sequence goes on from NC_141791.1 coordinate 7,388,005, forward strand.
TACCTTCAGTGTGTGTCATATTTTTGTCAGATATTCCTGTCCTGTTGCTCACCTGCGTACAGAATGGACGTGCCTTTATTGCACATTGATTGGGTTAGGTCGTGTCCGAATTATATTTGGCTGCGGCTAGAAATTACGCACGGGTCTGTGGTAGTCGCCGCAGCCGGTTCCTATAGCGTCAGGTGCAGTTTCAAGCCGCAGCCAAGTGATTCAGAGGCAGTTTTGATGATGCAGACCCAAACTGATGCCTCATTGCATCCGAGAATACCTTTATGAAATAAAAGAAACCGTCACTAATCAGTCATTTATTCACGCCATCCACCATGCCAACCTGACTCCCCAATTCGTGAGAGTAACATTTACATTCCATTACTGCAAACGTGCCTACCGAAAGATAGGCAAGGTTATTTTGTCGGCTGTTCCACGTCCAAATGACATTTGCTGTTGAGTGAAATATGGGTAGTTTGGTGGAGAGTTACATTCTGATCTTCTGCGAAGAACGTCAGATCTGTATCACCAGTTTATATATCGACTCATTAATAGAGAACCTTAAACAGAAACGATGTTGTCCTCCAGCTTTCTTTTGGTGAGTTGCGGTCTATTTTAGGCCTTGTATATCAGGCACTGTATATTGTCCACCAATGTGGGAGCACACAGCTAGGCTGGCATGAAAACCAGGCCATTTGCCGGGGTATAGGAGCGGTTATGGCTGCGCCTCATTCGGCCGAGGAGAATGAATTTGTGGCATGTAAGGATGTTTGGTTGTGGGTTTGATTGCGAATTCGTCGCGAGAGAGTTGGGGTGCGAGGGTCAAAAGTCGGGCCAGGCCTTTTCCAATTGGCAATCAGGAGAACCCCAAGTCGTGGATGGTTATAATAATTAAATAATTATAATTTATTCATTTACAAAGCGCAAAGCTCATATAGATACGCTCAAATGCGCTGTACAGTGAAGACATTAAGCATAGAACAATGAATACATTTAAACATGGTTGAGCTGATGGCATACAAGGGCGCCTCGGGCAGCCACCAAACGACCCACATTCACCAACATCAGTAAAGGGGAGACACTAAGAGGCAGTTACAGTTTTAGAGGCCTCGAGCTGGACCAACAGAGGGCGCTATTTTCTTAGCAATGGAGGCTCCTTTGGTACACGTACAAAATGCACGTCGCTGGTCCACGAACGGTCCCAATCAGTCTACGTAGGCTACGTATCCCAATCAGTCCCAAGACCTCTTTGGTCATTCATGGGTTCCTTACCATACTATTTCCCCCTTTGTTTACCAGGCACAATTAAGCAACTTTAGTGTATAGCTCCCTCAACAGTCAAGATCATGAAAGGCCTTTCTTGCAATGACACGTACACCCCATTGACTAATAGTAATGATATCCAATAAGGAGAATATTACTGAAGTTGTTTTGGTAAAAATCATGGGAAAGAGTTCCACACACGAACTTCATTTTACACCCTGTGTACAAACCCTCTGATACTGGTCTGAAAAATTGTGTTTTCATTGAAAAAGAGTGTACTCTGTCGCTGCTAAAATGGACTTTTCTGACCTCTTACTGATTTTGGGGGGCTAATTGATACCTGAAGAGGAAAATGAGTGAACTTCGTACATGAAACTCTTTCAAAATCATGAAGAACCATTGATGAAATCACAGGAATAAACCTCTTTTATTTGGTGGTGTGCTACATTTATTCTTGTCTACAACAAGACTGATCGGATGGAGATGGCACCACATTTATGGCACCTTTGCCTCCCACCCTCCCCATCCCGTGGCCCTGCCCCCGTCCAATGTTGCGTTAAAGGCTGGTGCGCGCTCATGGCGATCCATTGCAACATTGGAGTGGTTGAAGGGGGGCGCAATCTAAACTACCCGAGTCTATGTTAACGCACACTGAAATGTTTCAAAGCGTGGCATTAGACACATTGGTTTCTGACAATTCTTACAAATCATACGAGTCTGTTTACGTTGGGTTCTCGTATTGCAAACAACACAGTTTCGTTTTTGGCTTTGCCTACTTCTTCCTGGATAAACAGATGTCAAGAACTGCAAAGAAAACGCGTTTCCACCATTTCAGGGATCTATGATGATGCGTGTAGTACTGAGACATTTGTGATGCTAAGTCACTTCCGCCCATGTACTTACTATAATCATTGACGACGGCAGGTCTTTGGATTGCACGACGTCCGGTGGAACTTCTTTTGCAACGAATATGTTTAGTGTCACTTTTGCAGTCGCCATAATTAGTCAGAACTGTTATACTTCTTTTGGCGTCCTACCAAACAACACATAGTTGCCTCGCTTTAGAGAAGAACTGCGGTAGATCATGTCGGTTCATGGGGACCTTCTTAGGGGTTTGTATTATCTGGAATGCCTTGTGTGGTATAGCGCACAGTTCCACGAGCTCCAAACCCTAGCTGGGACTACTTGTGCACAAGAGCGGGGCCAGTGTACCAATAGTCCATGAAAACAACATGTCCCTTGTTTTTTTTTGTAGGTCAACGACAACTTGGCATGATGCTGTAAGGTTGGGTGGATTGTTGGCTTCAGCGTACGCAACAGAGTGCGAGATGATTTGGTCTGATGGAGCCTTGGATCCAGTAAACACCTTCCACTCACATGTGTAACCGGTTTGAGACTCGTTCAAGGAAAAACATTTCAAGCTATATTAGGCCGACTTGCGTGGTATGTACTGTTTAAAACCGAGAAAGGTTTCGTCCGGGCTTATAGATGCTACGAAACAACGAAACCACAATGTCCAGTAGCGCACGAACTTTAGACAGTTTGTCACGGGGAGAGTCATCTGCTGTGTTGTCGGCAAGGTGGAGAAATCGAAGGAGTGCCATAAATCGGTTGCCAGACTTTGTCGACGTATACAAAGGACTTCGAAGAACCTCGCACCTGTACCAGGACATTGCGTAGCTAGGCCTTTTGTTGATGTCCATCGACAGCAGCAGTGCGACAAAGACCATATCATTTCAGGAACATCCGTTGGAATCCCAGTACACTGAGAGTTAGCGGATTCTGCAGATAGTATCTGATTTGCATATCGGTTGGCCTCCCTCATGGCAATTGCCAAACTGCTCCACAGAAAAAGAGTTGAAATATCTGTAGAAGTGACAAATGACTGAAATTCTGGCGGTGCCGTGAAGTTCACAGGTTGTGGCTTTGGGTAAGTGGAGGTTGCTTGCCATCCAGTCCTGCATTACTGGAGAAAAAATATTAGGACTAATAATAAGAACAATATTTACAAAGTGTTTACCCCAAACATCACAGCACTGTACATGAAAAAACTAGGAGTTAGGTAGGTAGGTCTTATTCAGCTGTTCATTGAAGTGGTGATAGATGGGGCTTCCCTGATTAGGGTTGGACTGAAAGGCCTATTCACACGCACTGCCTGTAAACTAGATCTTAATTCACCACACGTTTGGTTATATACACTCACACTCTCAAAGTGGCATTCTGCCAAAGAAAGCGTCTTCTGTTTTCCGTACGATATCCCAGTTAATTGTCTGTAATCTTTTAATTTCTGCTGAGAAACCATGACAAGTTACTCTGCATTGAGACGGCACAGTACATTGTAGGGCTTAAAGAATACAGATTGGAATCCTTCCTTTTCCTTGATTAGTAATTAGGATTCGTGACACATTCGGGACATCGGGAATAATATGGCAAGCCTGCTAGTGGTTATAAAGGGCAACACATTGAAATGATAATGATTTGAATGACTGAGACTAGAGCGTCTCGTTGCAAGGCTAGCTGTACATGTGTATATGCCTTCGGCCTACCTGAAGTTCGGCTTGGGGGTGCCTAGTGGCTTCGATGTAGTGAAGTATTTGGTCGCCACTAATTCATCATCACTTTCTTCTGATGAGGACGAGGAGGATGTTTCACTCGAGGATATTTCGGAGCCATTGTCTGCTGAAATTTCGTCGACAATGTCCCAAACCCCGGTCACTTCGCCATTGTGGTTTTTGTAAGGACGCGCTAAGCGCGTCCCAAGCCATCTCGTCCAATCAGAGCGTTCGAGAAGATGTCAAACGGGAGAGAGCGCTATTTACAATCCCGTTGCTGGCATTTTGGTCTGTGTGCCGAAGAGGAACGTTGGTAACGTAGTGACACTGAAATCGTGGGACTTAAAGGCTCGTTGGTAAAGAACCCGCATGGCACTTTGAGCCCAGGTGGCACTTCTGGGGCTGAAAGGGGTATTCCCAACCAACGCGGCTCTTTTCAACCGCTGAGGGTTGCTTCTACTCGAGGCGGATACCGATTTACCCATAGTTTTAATTTTAATCGGGCGCCGTGCAGATCACGAAATGTTCATAAACATTTGAATGCGATCTGTATGGTGGTCCATGCGTATACATGTCTGAGGGGCAGATAGGCAGCTCATATGATCATTGTGTTCAAATGCTAATATCTTGTAGACGGCATTAAGCGTGGACACGGTCCAGTTTAATAGAGTCATCAGCTGGGCTGAGACAGTGCAGGCCATCCAGCTGGATATTTTTTGGCATATGCAGTAAGGTATGAGACGGAGAGAACCCCCCCGCTTTGTGTTGGTCATTGTTTCGCGGGAATCTGGGGAATTCCTTTCAGACATCTTGGGGATGTGTTAAGTAATAATAGTCTGGAATGTGTATAGGGATTGGACATGTTGGGGGGTACCCCTCGGTCTCATTTCTTGCTGGGTATAGGAGGGTTAGGGTTAAGCCACTGAGAGTGAGATGGCTGTCAAGAGCGTTCATCTCGATTACAAAGACTTTGTGATGGAAAGCTATGGTCAAGAGCCACAACAAACGTGTTTTAAGCGGTAAGAGGTGGGATACTGGACAAACCTTATCGACGGGCTCAATAATAACAACGTAATGTTCCGGAACAGAACAATTATTGTACAAAACAGCCGACATTTCGAGTTAATTTCCCTTATTGTTAATATAATTTATTTCTTCAACAGTTACTCCTTTTCTTAGTGGCAATTTCTATGATATAATTGAGAATTACAAATTTAAGTGACCTGACGACAGATGGAGCATACTGTCTAAAACGTTGAGTACCCTCCAGCTCTTTTCCGAACCACACATACTCATAAAGAGATATCCTCGCATGGTGCTACCGCAAACCTTTTTTTTACGTAGTTACAAATTTAACAATAGGAGTAATAAAATGATTACCGTTTAACTCTAATGGTGACAGAAACCTAGCAGCAGGTGTTTCGCTTCGTGTTCAGTTTAACATTGAAATCAGACACGAACTAAGGCACATTATCCTCATTCTTACATCTCAACGCTTTGTGCAACTCTCCATCACTCGACAGAAATGAAATAAAATGTGCATTTCACCTACCCGTGGACTTTGATTTCATGTTTAATGCTGCTTTGAAGAGCTTTGTGTTGAAACGTTAAGACTAACCTGTTTACCTAAAAGTGGAACAACTCATTTCTTAGTCCTCGTACTCACTGCAACATATCTCTGGATGGCCAAAAGCAAATCACATTGATTGTAATAGGAGGTTTGATCATGCCAAAGTGTCTTCTTGCCAACATTTTATGTTTAAACTTGAATACACAAATAAATTTACTCTCGGCATTTTGTGTAGGCCAGGTTGCTAGGCGCAGTAGAGTGTTTGCTCACCGTGCGCTTCGTTGTCTGCGACCAGACTGACCACGGAAACAACAGCCACGGGTTTGACGCATTCGGCCGGCATGGAAATTCCAGAGAAGTCATTGTCCATGCAGATTGAGAAACGCCAGGCATCACCGTTGTAGTTCCAATCTGAAGCGTCGTTGTTTTGCATGCAGTAATGAAACAGCTCTGTTGGATCTTCTGCTCCACAAGGAGAAAAGTACTAAGGACTCACACGGAATGGGGAAGCAAATTAATAAAGGGGTAATAAATATATAGGCCTATGATTGGCCGGTCTTAAACGTGCATTTAAGACCGATATGTGCGTTTGAGACTGGCTCAGGACAATGGTCAAACTCTTGGAGGCGCACTATTGTGAATCGCCGGTATTAGCGGCTTGTGGAAGAATGTTTCTAATAAGGGAATTAAAGTTTGAGATCTAAACAAATGAGGGCGTATTTTGAAATGAAATTGACAGCCATTTGGTACCACAGACATGTAAACACATAGACCACCAGTCTTGTGCGTACAACCGTGATTTCAAAAAGAGTGGGCAACTAGTGGGCGAAACGATGAATGGCAGCGCGTTCAATGCGAATTGCGCGTGACGCATTAAGATCGCATGTATTTGTTTACATGTGCCCTAAAAAGACGCCCCCTTTTTCACTCTTTTGTATGGCTATCTCTTTTTCAACTTGTAGGAACCGCACTGTTTCGAATTTGCATTGGCCACATTATGTAAACTGATTTCTGATTTTTCACAATCAGAAAATGGCTTCATAGCATTTTAGTGCTGGAATTCTTCAACTGTATGTAAATATCCTATACCGAGGGGTGAATTTGCCCACGCTTTTGGATTTAGTGGGGTGCCGTCTCGGCTACCTTACCCCTACGTTGTTTTGAATAGGAGCTGTCCGTCTATGTGTTAATGGGTGCGTTCTATTAGCTTCCCTGAATACACCAGTTTTACACGCAAGGGAAGCTTCGGACGCTGCAGTGTATTCGCCAAGGCATTCTGGGAAAAAGGTCAAGTCCCCACCACGTTCCACCACGCGCGTCCATGCTCGAACAGTCCATCCGTGACGTCATTACACTCGGGCAGCCACGAGAGACCTGCTCGCCAGCCTGGGTAGTGGTGGCTGACACCAGGGCAGGCACAAGGATCACGTGATGGCTAAACGAACGCTCTCATGTAAGTTTAACTTACACGTGTAAGCTCATCGAATGCACCCTATATGTCAATGTTTGGTACCCACTTAGTGCATAGGCGCGCAGGTTTAGGCGCGTTGGAATGTATCCTGTTCGTAAGTGCGTTATGGTGCGTCCATGTGTATGGCTTTGTCTCCTGTTGGACGAGAACACTTAAGTTGCGAGTGTAAACGGCGACCAATACATCCAACTCTGCGTACAATGCATCTGCAGTGGGCGTGGTTTAAACTGAAGTGACGTCACACTTACGAACCGGATGTCCCTAGTGTGCACGCCGAACGCGTGCAAGAACCCAGTTGGAAAACCGTGTTTTCAAAACGAGTGAATTGGCCTTAGACTTCGGTTTGGCTGGTTCCAGTCAGAAATTGAACATATGGTTTCAAACGCTGCTTCAAAATGGTTGGAACCAGCGATACCAAAGTCTCAGCCGAATCCACTCGTTTCAAAAACGCCATAGTTCCATCTGTCTTTCTTTTGCCGGTGAAGGCGCACTTCAGCTCAGGGCGGATTTACTGTTCAAGACTGGCATAACAAAACGGTTAGCGCATCCGAGCACTCTCTCTAGGGACAACTCTCTATTTTGCCGCGTTATTGTGATGTAGCTACCGTCCAAAATAACCCTCATACAGAATAGGTCCTCTTTATAGATGTTTAAAGCCTTCTTACCCTGAATAAGTAATTGTTTCCAGTCACGTGCTTCCGCTGATCCTCTGAATTGAAACGTGGCCGGCCCTTCTGTGTACTCAGCAGTGTCTGTAAAATATGCAAGTATAACACATGAACAAGATAGATTCAATAACTGTCCCTTTTATATCAAAATAACTTCTTTCAATAAGGTAATAAAATGGGCCTGGCCGGTCTTAAACGTGCGTTTAAGACGGGCTCAGGAGAATGGATGCGTCTAATGCCCGAGGGCATTTATCTGCGTTCGTTCTCCTAAGCAAGGTCTTAAATGTTACTTTTAGACCTGCCAAGCAGATATTTATTCCCATTCATAGATACCTTGTTATTCAAAGAGTCAAGAGAAGTCAAAATGTCTCGGATTTCTATCAATTTTATTCTAAAATTTTACTTTCATTTCCCGAACAACCCCCTCCATTTTATGGTATATTCCTTTTGAAAGTTGTCCAATAGAATCCACTCTAATGAACTTGGTGCACGTGTGGTGTGTCGTGTGCAGACAGACTCTTGACCAATCAGAACCATTGAACTGTTCAAGACTGGCCACGACCTCAGTCACGAACCTCGTTTGGCCCCCAAAGCAACAAAAACCAACAAAAATCAGATCTGAGACCGCGTCCGAATAAATCGGATGCGGCTTGAAATTCCACACGACTCTATGGGACTGGCTGCAGCCACGACGATAGACTTGTGCGTAATAGTAGGCCGTAGCCAAGCAATTCGGGTACGGCCTAGATATACCGAAAGCTCAAATCAGACAAATCGCATTGTACCCCCATATCCACGAACAACGTCAACCAAAAGAGTTTGGTTGTTACCATCCCACCAGATCTCCATCTAACTGATAACCTATGTTCTGTCCTTGAGCGTGGACTGAATTTCATCTCGCTGATGAACCGATGGGACAAGTTCATGCACCCGTGAGGACGTCGAGCAGTTCTTCTGCCGTTTGCGTTTACGAGCTTTCTTCCACGCGTTGCACGACAAGGACTCTAGGTCAGTTCGTTCTGATTCAGGTGCGTCTAGTGAGAATGAAGGCTTGCTAAGCTTGCGCATACCAAGTCAACCTGGTGTCCCGCCTCCGATCTCAACAAAACCCTGGACTGCATCATTGAAAACAACCGTGCGGAAATCAATCGCCTGAGATTCAAATCCAGCATTACGCGAAGCGTTGAGGTCTCTTAGGAATGATGATACCATCGTTATTAAGAGAGCGGACAAGGGTGGCGCTACGGTGGTTTTTGCGAAGGACTTGTATGTCGCTGGAGCGGAATGTCAACTGGCTGTGGTCTAACACCAACAAGATCTCCGCCAGACTCGGGATCCTCCCACCAGCACTCTGCTTCGTCTGGCTGAATTGGTGCTCGCGTTGAACAACGTCCAGTCTTGGTTACATGTTTGGTACACTACACTTATCTGTCGTTGCTACCCGAGTGATCAGCGGTTTTCCAACCCATGAGGTGACTGTAATGACTAGAAAATTCCTGTACGTGCACCCCAGATTTCTCTGGTAATACTGTTACTTTATTTCGGAAGTTTTCGTAATTATAAGAATTTTCAACAAACCAGAAATGCTGTGATTTCTTGGAAAAGGCAAGCCTACAAAAGACTTTAAATTTTGGAAGGATGTAGGACCAGTGGCACGTGATTACGACTTAAACTGTAGGCTATGTTGTGATGTCTATAATCGGAACCAATGATATGCATGCGACTTGTCTTTGGAACGATTGGACGAAATTAATCTTGACCAGTGAAGTGCTTGGGAGCTGAATCAAATTCCAGAAGAGACAACGAAGTCTATTTTGTTGTGTTTGAGGTTCCCCATTCCCCATATTTTTCCGCAAATTAGGGGGTCGGCTTGTGGCCCTCAACTGTGTCAATTCGTTGCAGAGCTACCGAACAACTTGCCCAAGATCTTACTTCGCAGGTGTGGATCCAGGGGAAGTGGGGGTCAACGCCCCTTTTTTGGCACGCAACTTAATAATGAAAATAGTTATCATCGTAGAAATTGATATCTTGTAAAGTTTCAATCTTCTTATTTAATCAAGTTTTTTAATTATTAATCACATTGTTTTTGCTCATTATAAGTGTGATCTTGTTTAATTGTTAATCACTTGTTGCATACGAGAAAATGTAAGCTTTCAAACAATTTCCTATCATTAATTGTTTGGAGATTTTTTAGACCGTGGTCGTAGAGAAGCTCACACAACTTGCATAATTCTATAACTCACCAAAAATCTGAGATAAATTTTATGAAGGGTATAATTATATTTACGCAAGTATACTCGTCCTCCCGTGCGTGAATGGTGGCATTCCTGACACTTCGTTCCTTCGTCATTGCATGTCATATGTAGCGTGTAAAACCTCTGTTTGTAAACAAACAAAAACATTTAAGCCAAAAGATCTTCTCTAGAAACGCCCAATGGAAAAGAAATCCATGGCGTGAAACCTCATTCTAAGCCTATGACCTCCAAACCGTCATACCTGTAAATTCCTTTCTGATTCAGAAGTCTGAAAAACAGAAAATGACCTTTATGTACACTGATTGAAAGTATAAAAAAGCCTATAGTCAGTGCTTACTCCAGTAAATTGATAAATGATCATAATATGACGATGTTACACAGCGTAATCCAGTCCCGCTGGACTCTTAATTGGCTTTACACCAACTTGACACATAACGATGTTGAAGTATCGGATCCAAGAAAAGCTAGTATACAAGATGCAGAAGCAATGTTGCGAGTCAGAAAGATTTCCCCTAAGCAAGCAACACTGTGTCACCCTGCGCACTGAGCCCTAGAAACATCCCAATGAACCATCTCAACTCCCAGTGGAGTATGCAACCATCTGTACAACCATATCATCCGGCACTACAAGCAGTCTTGACCCTCTCTGCCCCTTTATGGATACCCGTTTATACTCCTAAATTGCCGTGGAGACAGGCAAGTAATGATAAAGTGACTTGCCCAAATTAGCCCCTTACACGAGCCCTCTGCACATCACATGCAGAGCTGTAGGTCTTTGGACACCACTGTTCAGTAGACCCTACTCTGATCCAAGTACCATTATTAATTTCATGAAGCTGGTAATACTGCTGAAACCTACAAATGCATTTGAATCTAGTTAAGAGGAAGCTAAACGGACTACTTTAAAACTTTCCCCCAAAGACTATTCCAAGGATGGATCTGCGCCGGGGAGATGTAAATTAATTGTGGATTTTTGCCCCGCCTGATGTGCATTTTAACAATGACATACTTAGTATATGTTTTCTTCACAAGCCTTCGAGGACATACACTGGGTAGACAGTGTAAAAATACACGTCGGGCAGAGCCAAAATCTAAAAACCAAAATTAAATCAAAGAAAATATTAAAAACATTAGGCGCTTGTTTGCTTTGGCACACCCGTGCTCTCGCAGGCTCTCGTAGTTTCCACAGGCACTGGATTATTTTTTGGTCCTGGGCATAGCGCCGATTGTGCCTGTTCGTTTACCTAAACTCCGATCGGAAACTTTAACGCAAGTCTGACTAGGAGTTGACTAAACGACAGACCACGCATCCGACGGATGGATCAAGCTACGACTAATCAGCGATTAGGGCTGACTTTTTACATACTATACTTCATGCAGTTTTTACCATGTTTTCTCGGCTTCCATTCTTACTCCCATCTTTCCAGTTACCTCTCACTGGACTAAGAAGCAGCAAAGTTAACACCAGCAAGCCCAACATTATTGATGAGACTAGTTCCTTCTTCACTTCAAGTCAATTTTAAGGCAAACTCTGTCGCGTGCAACTAGTTATAGCGATTGCATTAATAATTAATAAGGCATAATCATCGATGCATTTAAATCAAGATACTGGGTATGCATGCAGTTGGGAACGTATGGTTGATGATAAAAAATGAGCACGGAATGCATAATATGCGGATATGTGCATTTTTTTTGTTAGAGACCCTTTTCTCCTCTAGGGGTCTAACACCTGTTTCAGACAGGCGTTCTGGAGTCGCACAGTACCAAATTAAAAGCAAAATTTTGGATAAAGTAGGGAAAACGTTCGACGTCTGAAACAATTAGTAGCGACGAGGCGTGCTTTATAGTATGCAAAAGATCGTCACTTGAAAGCGCTCGGAACGACACCAGAGTGACTTGGTTTTAGACGTCGCTCTTTCCGTAGGCTGAACCCAATGCATATGTAATGAGTTCGTCTGTCAGCAACCAAAATTTAATTCGGTCGACCCAAGTCGCTCTTGATTCTATTTGGTTCGGCCCGACTCTAGAACGCCTGTCTGAAACGGGTGGTAAGCACTTCCACAAGGGGATGATATGTTTGGCCTTTTTTCAAACTTCAGAGGAGACGCAGTTTGATTAATACGACAATTTTGAGGTTTCTTGAACTGGAGCAATTGACAAAAAGACAAAAAGTGCTAAGGGGGAAATTCAGTTGTATGTAATATACGCCAAATTAATTGACACATATGACGACAATGTGTAATATTAAAGTCAACATAAAACAATAGTTTGATCAATACTTTGCCAAGCGTTTGTCTACATAATGATGTCAAAAATGATTTGCATCATATTGCCTTACTTTTATTTTAATCAGTCAAAACATTTTGGCTCTAGGTTTAGCTAATTTTGTTTTGGCTCATTTTCCGTGCCTTTTATAAACGTAGTGTTTCCATTATCGTCTGAAAGAAAATAACGTAACATCGGTGCCTTATTAAATGATAATGGTATTTATTATCCAATCTGACGGTCTCATTATTTTCCACAGAATTTGGATTTTGAAAATTTATTCAACACAATATCAAATAGTCCCCAAACTGCGCGGAGTGAGTCATGATTTGCACGCTCTCATTTCTCTTTGTGGCGCTGGTAATGGATGGTTCGTTAAAACAACAAAGGTACCAGTGGGACTGCCAGCTTGTGTTTCTGAAAATACCGAATGAAACGGGTTCCCATTGATTCATTTTGCAAGTGTATGCATTAATTTTCCATAATGGTGATAAACTTCACAACTGCTTTTTGGTGACACTCTCTGGATAAACATGTACTTTGTCAAAAATCAACGCAAAAAACACATTTTTTAGTGTCTTTTTGTTATGTCAATGAATCGTGTATCAATGAATATCAATGAATCGTGTGTTCTGCTCTGATTGGCTAAGTTGCATAGGATTTGAGATGTTTTTGTGATAGATAATGATTCTTAGAGTCAAGAAACGATTTGTTTTAGGACTAAACAAGAGAATGCCAAGACTAGGTCAGTTTGACCGAGCCCGTGCTATTGGAATGCTTGATGTCAGCACGGGATGTAGCAACACATTTCCAAGTCCGGGAATCGACAATCGATTAGTAGACTAATATATCGCATAAGAAGTATGGTAAGTGTGTCCATCGTCCAAGAAGCGGTAGATCTCGAGTGGCAACGCCCAATCCAGATAGGTCCGTCATTATCATCATGCAACACGTACTCCTGTAATCGACGCCGCAATGCAGAAACTACAGACACCCGGCCCAACGAATCACAGGGGTAGACTGTCAGAAATGGACTTCGTGCGGTAGGAATCTGCAGCAGACACCCCTATACAGAGGTCTCCCACTGACGGCAGATCGTCGTCGGCGTAAGTTGGAATGGCCCCTGAACACCGTGACTGGACACAGAGAATGTGGAATCAAGTGGTATTCTCTAATGAATCACGTTTCCGTGTAATGGCAACAGAGTGTAATGTCGTCGTGGTGAACAGTTCTTCAACTGTAATGTCATGTACGACAGATGGGGAGGTCTCAGCATCCTGGTCTGGAATCACAGCAGATGACTGTACTGATCTGCTTATCATCAATAACCTCACTGCCCAGAGATACTGGGATGAAATTTGGAGCCAGTGGTAAGACCATTTCTGAATGGGCGCCCAAACATAACCTACTTCAACATGACAATGGGCGACCTCATACCTGTCAGAGTGATTACTCAGCATGTTGAGGACAATCGCGTTGAATTCCTTCCATGGCCTGCCTTGGCCTTCAGTCCAGACCTAAGCCGTCGAGCACGTGTGTGATGAACTCGCTGGCTCCCTCCAGTCACGTCTAGTGGTGCCTAGAACAGCCCAAGAACTTGCCACTGTTTTAATGGATGCGTGGCGCACTCTACCTCAGGCTATTTAGTCCTTGCACCAGTTCATTCAAGCGAGCATCACAGCGATGGGGGCATACAACGTATCAATCAGTTTCGACTCGACTCGAAAATATGTACATTTGTAGTTCAATATTCTTGGATTTAGAAAAAATGCGTTAGGTTTTGCCAAGTACATGTACATGTATATGCTACTAAAAATGAAAAGAAAATGAAAGATGATAAAAAACAGCTTTTAATCAATGTGTGCCTTGACACCTGAGACCAAAGAGGGACAGAAAGAACTGGAAATGACCCATTAATTTTGCTTGAAAATGCCCCGCAATTGACCCCGTCCCCGTCAGTGCATGGTTCTTCCTTTTGCTACTGCTGCATGAGTGCTTTGGTCCCCCGGGGAAACCATCCTGCCCTAACCAACAATCCTAGCACTGTCCATTGTCAGTATGGGACTATCCGCCTCTGGCAGAAGCACCCCTTTAGCCTGAAAAGTTGGTCGGAAGTGTTCATTTCGTTGGTGGCGACGCAACCTTAACGCGCACATTTCATGGTCGTTTGTGAACCAGCGAAGTGCAGTTGGTTCCAAAGGTGCCTGCATTGCTAGGAAAGTTGTGCCATCTTTTGATCCTGTTCGGGGCTGCTGGGCCCTATCCCTGGTAGCATTGCGATTGGTTTCTTAATATCAAGACGAATCTTCCTCACGTTTCCGCTCATTTCTGTCCACTCATTGACATGCATGCGTTTAGATGAGGCGACAACTTAGGAGTGCGGTTGACAAAAAAGTAAACTCCTCTCTCTCACCTGGGAAATATTTTCTGAAAGTGTTTTTTATAGACACTCAGTAAAGGTTCAAACTTGTGTAATTCAACACAATACCATTCAGTTCTTCTACAGAGGGACCACTCTTGAGTCCATTTCACAGTGCATTTTCTGTTGTTTCTCAACTTCCGTTATTACCCAGTCCAATTCCGCTGCCATAGTACTGAACATTTTTGGCTGATGCATTTGATAGAAATCGATTCGAAAACTTGGTGTGGTCAATCCTGTAAATAATTTTTAAGTTTCGTCTATTCATTTCAAATAAATCCTCACCATAAATTTCGATAGTTTAGACCTTTTGAAATTTTGTCCTACGAGCCGGGCTGTATTAAGTTCTCCGTCAGCCTTGTGTAAGCACAAGTGATCGGTAAGCCCTAGCATTTGCATCACCAGCGTATTTTTCTAGGGCCGAGTCAAAGCAAAACTATCAACACCAGGATTGCAGGAGTCTTACTTGGCTGAGACTTATCACGCAGGTGGCACGCCATCCAGTTATAAAATTACATACATTTCAACAACCTTGTTATGTTTTCGTCTAAAATTTTTGTGCTTGAAAATGTGTGAGTTCTTGTTAGAAAAGATCTTTTGCAATTTTTATCGCCTTTTGAAACCTCTAATTCGACCAATTAAAAATGAAAACGTAACCGACTAACTGGGAACCAAATGATACTTACTAAGCGAGAAAATGCAAACAAACTTGTATGCTTGCATAAATACATTTCTACCAGCGAAATTTCATTACTGTCCAAACTCCAAAATTAATTGATGGAAAGAAGCTGCATACTCCCGAAGGTTAAACCTATAAAAATGTCCGCAAGATAAATTAACTATTATAGAAGATGGAATATTAAATATGGCTAATGAAGGTTTAGATGTGTTACTAATGATAGACATTTTCATAAACGAATACAAAATAACTAGACTAGTTATGAGTCCCAACTTTATCGAGAGTGAAATAAGCGCCAGAAGTTTTTCTTAACTGTTAGCACCCATAATTTTTTTAAATACGACAGAACTAAGTGGACAAAAGCACTAAAAGTTGTCTTCATTTGCCTTAAACTATTATCCTGGAAACATTCCTAAATTTCTTTTTGTAGCCACGAGTCTATAATATTTTACCCAGAGATGCTGAAATGTTGCTTTAATGTATACTAGTGTCTCTGCGATACGTTTTTCATGAGTTAATCTTGGTTATCTACCATTTGTAGAAAATATTTTGATGTAGGGAGGCTATCAAAAATGGTTAAAGTAAATTTCCTTTTCACGAAGTGGTGAATCCGTCCAAATCGATTTTTTTTACAAATTTCTGTTCGTTTTTCTTTTGATATTCTGACCGTATTTGATATCCTTCACATTCCTGCAAAGTTTAAAGACTTGAAAAAGGCGAAACGGTAACAATCACCGACTAGCGTTTTCAGTGGCGAATCCAGATACGTGAAAACGCAAAGTCCTGAGGTCAGTTTTTTTGACGGGCGCGCCCATTAAGATAACGCAACACGCATGAGTTTCGCCACTTTGTGGAAACGCATAACACAGAGGTCAGTAGACTCGCCGCGTTAACATGCGTAGAATCTTTTTTAAGTTAAATTTCAACTCATTAAATTTGTGTTTAACTTATGCTCGCCAAATTCAACGACCCCTAAGAATGGATTCGTGATTGGGCTTAGTCCAAAACCACTACTCGAAGATCTAAACCCAGATTTCTCCCGAGGTGTCTCAGCAACAGTGAGTGCTCCAGCAGGTTTGTTCAAACCTCAACTGGGCACAGCACTAGCAACTGCCCCCAGTCTCGAAGACTGGCCGACCTGCAATGAGGTATATCCCGAAGTTTCATCAGGTAACCTGAACTTTATCTCCGAGTCAACCTCACGCCGAGCATGACCATTTTCTGCAGGTGTGCTCGAAACCTTCCACTTCTGGGGACTCCACTGAAGTTCAGCTTTCAACTGCTGGACCTCCCACAGCAGCATTTGAGACCGATCAACCTTGAGACCGATCAACCTTGACACCCTGTGAGTCAACTTCAGCTACAATTCCAGCATTATCCTTGAAACTGTCATCCATCGTAATGTCTCAAGTGTGCACTGGTGGTAAACCTCACACAGAACTGTGTCACACCAATAGGTACGACTATCAACCACAAGACCTCACTGAGGGTTATATTGGTAAACCTTAAGAACATAAAACCACAGGTTGCTGTCCACCACGTCAAAGGCAATCCGAAAGGATCCCACTTCTGACACCATTTGTCGCGGACCGGGCTAACTGTCGCGGAGGGGGTGATTACCGAGACACCACAACAGCAGCCCCTGACTGTCCCACAAATATATTTATTACGCCTCACACGCACACGAGCGGTTATGTGCACAAAAGGGGGACTACGTCACGGAGGACTCAAGTCCTAGGCCTGTCAATTTGTTGGAAAAATACCAACCTCATAAAAGGGAATGACAATGAACGTGGCAACCACCTACGATGTAGGTAAACTTAATAAACCCCAGTACACGCAGTGTCTTTAAGAAAAACAACAGCAACTGTTTTATTGATCCTACACTTCCAGTAAGTCAACTTCACAAAGAACCTTCACCTCTGAACCAGGGTTTATGGCTAAATAAACCTTAACATAACAAGCACTTTCTGCACAAGATTATGGGACTAAGCATGAAGACGCTGTGCAATAACCCTGGTTTATCTGAACGAGTAAACCACTGTGACAATAATCCTCACTCGTTCCCAGTGTGATCAACAGTAACAAGTTATGCAACTGCACACACTTGCTCAATAAACAAGAGTTAATCTTGTAGCGAACCCCAGAGACATGTAAGCCTTGGCTTAGGTTTCGGAGCTTTGAGTAAGACTCAGTGTGACTACACGCGACAAGGCCGACTGGCTTCCAGCAACCCAAAGCCCGCAGTGGGAACACCGTTGCACAAGTCCCACAAACCTTTTAAATTCCCAGCCACTTCTGCTAAACCTTCAGCCTCTCTAGCTGACGCTCCCTCCCACTTTATAAACAGTGATAGCTCCTTAACAATTACTCAGGGGACCAGATATTTCTAACCAGACTTGTACCAATCCACTGACTGTTTCGCTATAATATAATACAAGTCTGTGTACCTTTGGAATAAGGAATGACATGTTCGAGGTTTCTTCGAGGGTACATAGCATTCTGACCTGTATTCTTCATCGTCACATTCCATTTGCGACATTTTGCTTGTGAGTAGAAAACATTAGCCAGCTTGAGTAAATATTCCAGAATGTCAGAGAGAAATAATATTTCTCCCCAAACACAGCCTAGCTAGAGGTACATAGGAAGATTGCCTCACGAAGACAGAAAAAAACTAGGTTTTATAGTTAATGCAATAGCTAATCCTGCACATGCAGGCCTAATCACTCTTGGGTAATTGATAGTAAGTCGCTGTTAAAAATAGAGAATGAATTTTGAAATAATTTGCGTTATATGTCATTTCACCCTTTTAAAATCAAAGTTGTAATCAAAGCTTCTTATACACTAAATACAGGATTGTCTATAATTGATGAACGTGAAAGAACCTTGAGACTGTGACATTAATTAGCCTAAATGAAAATATTTAGCCTTAGTGACGTAATTTAGCCCCAGTGGCATTATTTAGCCTTAGTGGAGTAATTAAACTTCAGTGACATTATTTAGCCTTGGTAACATTATTAAGCGTTACAATTTGCGCTATTTGTCATTTCAACCTTTTAAAGCTCAACGTAAGAGAACCTTGAGACTGTAAATAATCCATTTTGCTCAGAAATCTTATATTTTGGGGTCCCTGTACTGACTGAGTTCTCACAGTTTAATGCATTTTGAGGTTACTTATCTCCTTCAAACTTATCCCTATAAAAAGTTCCTTTAGATCTTACTATCATTTGCAAGCACAACTGACGCTCATAGTACTTTTTCAAGAAAAACATCAGAAAAACTGAGATTGCATCCCATAAAGGATCAAATGTCAAAGTGCGTGTAGCTTGACCTCAATGTTTATACTCACACAAATGATGAGTTAGTTAGTGAGCATTAATTTTTGTGCATAAATATAATCATCTGCGTCTGGTTTTCCTGACCGGAAATACAAATATTCGAAGTTATGGTTAACAATTATTTAGTTTCTTTTGGTTGAATTGAAGGAACGGTGATTGAATGAAAGCATCCTTGGAATTTGGGTGTGTTCCCCATGGTGCATTAATGTGTTCATTTCCCATTTAATAAAGTCAATGATATGTATCTCCATATAAAGAGCTGTCTGAGTAACAGCCCCCGCTCCTACCACGGAACCCCTAAGGGGATAGGCGCAATGAGATTTAACTCCAAGGTAAGTAGTGAAAATTTCAAGCGTTTTCCTATCCACCGAGTGTACGACAATGGCACCAAGTACAAAAAATATGTCGAGAGAATGAAGTCAATTTAAAGAAGGAACAGAGTCAACATTTTGAGGGAACGTAATAGTATATTTCGAAGGCACGGAATGATTTCGAGTGAACAAAATAATAACTCGAGGGAACGAAATGGTACTTCGAGGGAATGAAATAATATTTCGAGAGAACGAAATGATTTCGAGGGAACGAAATAATAACTCGTGGGAATAAAAAAAGTTCTCATTTTGCTAGGCCTTTAGGGTTCCTTACCTACGAAATGCGCACAGATAAAATATCCAGCTATCAGCATTTTGTTTTAAGAACTTTTTTCAACAGTGGAGACTCAGAACTATAAAACTCCAACAAACGTGTCCACACTGCTCTCGGAAAGCAATTAGAGTGGAGTTCCAAGTTGAAATGCGATTCTACGCATGTTAACGCGGCGAGTCTACTGACCTCTGAGTTATGCGTTTCCACAAAGTGGCGAATCTCATGAGTGTTACGTTATCTTAATGGGCGCGCCAATCAAAAAAGTTGACCTCAGGACGTTTTCACGTATCCGGATTCGCCACTTCGTGAAAACGCTAGTCGGTGATTGTTGCCGTTTCGCCTTTTTCAAGTCTTTAAACTTTGCAGGAATGTGAAGGATATCAAATACGGTCAGAATATCAAAAGAAAAACGAACAGAAATTTGTAAAAAAAAAATCGATTTGGACGGATTCACCACTTCGTGAAAAGGAAATTTTACTTTAACCATTTTTGATAGCTTCCTTACATCAAAAATATTTTCTACAAATGGTAGATTATTAAAACCAAGACTAACTCCTGATAAACTTATCGCAAAGACACTAGTATACATTAAAGCAACATTTCAGCATCTCTGGGTAAAATATTACAGACTCGTGGCGACAAAAAGAAATTTAGGAAAGTTTCCAGGATAATGTTTAGTTTAAGACAAATGAAGACAACTTTTAGTGCTTTTGTCCAATTAGTTCTGTCGTATTTAAGAAAATAATGGGTGCAAGCAGATAAAGTTGGGACTCATAACTAGTGTAGTTATTTTGTATTCGTTATGATAATGTCTATCATTAGTAATACATCTAAACCCTCTATAGCCATATTTAATATTCCATCTTCTATAGTAGTTAATTTATCTTGCGGACGTTTTTATAGGTTTAACCTTCGGGAGTATGCAGCTTTTCATCAGTTAATTTTGGAGTCAGGGCAGTAATGAAATTTCGCACTTTTATGCAAGCTTACAAGTTTTTTGCATTTTCTCGATTAGTAAGTATCATTTGGCTGCCCAATCAGTCGGTTACATTTTCATTTTTAATTGGTCGAATTAGAGGTTTCAGAAGGCGGAAAAATGGCAAAAGATCTTTTCTAACAAGAACTCACACATTTTCAAGCACAAAAATTTTGGACGAAAACATAACAAGGTTGTTGAAATGTATGTAATTTTATAACTGGATGGCGTGGACTGTAAGGGCCAAATTTTGCCACCTGCGTGATAAGTCTCAGCCAAGTAAGACTCCTGCAATCCTGGTGTTGATAGTTTTGCTTTGACTCGGCCCTAGAAAAAACACGCTGGTAATGCAAATGCTAGGGCTTACCGATCACCTGTGCTTACACAAGGCTGACGGAAAACTTACTACAGCCCGGCTCGTAGGACAAAATTTCAAAAGGTCTAAACTATCGAAATTTATGGTGAGGATTTATTTGAAATGAATAGACGAAACTTAAAAATTCGATTTCGAATCGATTTCTATCAAATGCATCAGCCAAGAATGTTCAGTACTATGGCAGCGGAATTGGACTGGGTAATAACGGAAGATGAGAAACAACAGAAAATGCACTGTGAAATGGACTCAAGAGTGGTCCCTCTGTAGAAGAACTGAATGGTATTGAATTACACAAGTTTGAACCTTTACTGAGTGTCTAAAAGTACCACTTTCAGAAAATATTTCCTAGGTGAGAGAAACAAGTTTACTTTTTTGTCAACCGTATGCCTAAGTTGTCTTCTCACCCAAACACGCGTATGTCATTTAGTGGACTGAAACGAGCGAAAACGTGAGGAAGATTCGTTTTGATAAGAAACCAATCGTAATGCTACCGGGGGTAAGGGCCCGGGAGCCCCGAACAGGATCAAAAGGATGGCACAACTTTTCCAGCAGCAGAAAGAAGTGTTCAAATAGCAAAAAGGGCACTGACCGAGTATCTGATGGAAGACAAATTTGGGAAGAATCCTAAAGTTTCTCTTCGTCATCGACTTGACAACTTTTTGTTGTTTTATCGCATTACACCTCAGTCTTTGACGTGCTGTTCACCTTATGAGCTATTGTTCAAGCATGCTCCAAGAACCAGGTTCAGTTTGTTGAAACCAGATGTAAACACTAGAGTTCGTGACTAACAAGACAAGTCAAAGATCAATCATGACACCCCAAATATGAAAATCAGAGAATTTTCCAGGGGAGAGAAAGTCATGGTCCAGAATTTTAGGGGAGGTAGAGAAAAGTATGTTGTTGGTGTAGTTGCAAAGAGGTTGGGTCATCTGACTTACTTGGTGAAGGTTGGACAAAAAGTGCTTCATTGCCATGTGGATCATTTGAGGGAAGCTGGAAAAGCAAGTTTCTCCTCTGAACACGGGGACACAGCATTGCTGCAGCAAGAAGAAACTGTTTCTAGGCCAGCACCAGTCACTGAGACCTGTGGTGAACAAATTGCGCCACAGATCCCAAGTGCCTCTGTAGAATCAAGTCAGGGTGACTTAGGCACTCAAGATGAGCCAAATGGTCTACCTCTCACGGCAACCTCAGAACCAATCTCTTCACAAATACCGGAAGCACCCCCAATCTCCGGTACGTACTCCAGAAAGAATGGTAAAAAATCCCGACAGACTTATTGAATCCATGTAATTACATGTATGTGAAAGGGATTCAATGTCACCATGTAAAACAGTTAAGTATGCATGTTACAGACATAATATTCGGGTATTTTTTAAACAGATTTCGCCATTTATTTTCACATAAGTACAAGCAAATAAACACACAGGCTTTCAAAATAGTGGGATACAATGCACATAATTTGTTAGACTGTAGAATGGAATTGTTCAGGGTTGTAACAAAAGCCATATATTACTGTTAAATTTCACGTTACTATTATAAAATTTCACACCTACAGGGTCTAAGTACAAGTATTTCGACAAAAATAACGGGTTGTTGTATCGTTTCAGTATGTGAAAGGTGTGATATTTTGTCATGTGTTAAGAAAACCTCAAAATGACTGCTTTACACATAAATGGGTTAATTTCATTGCATTTTTTTCTTTAGTAGAGGAGGAGTGTTGTATACTTCAGTGGAGACTAAACTGTGTAGCGCCCTCTGTTGATTTAATAAAAAGTCTCTGGTTGATGGATACCCGATGCAGCTCGTCCGTGTGTAATTGCCCTCGAGTACACAACACTACCTGATGTCCTGCGCTGAGATGATGCAGGTGTATTCCACAGTATATCTCGCAAAAATGGAATAAGCAGCTTCCTTTGCCTCTGCGATGTTTGAGGTTGCAGGATAAGAAAGTCTCGGTGGAATTGGCTTTCCTGGTGATGGTGTCCACATGGATGTTAACAGTGAGATGAGGTACTTTGCTGAATGGATCACTTGTGTGTAGAGTGTGACCATGAAAAGTGCAAGTTACAACTGTACACGAACAAGGCATGGACACTTACCGGTACATGTACAAAATATTTACTTACACAAGATATACTATTACTATGCTACTGATGGGGGTAGAATGACCATTTTGACATGAAAAAAAAATACAAATAGAAAGTCGATTAGAATGCAAAACATGATCGCATGAAAGAATTTTACCGATGTAATTGCCTCCCAAACGAAATGTTAAGTACAGTAGTTTGGGTTCGAATTTTTATTAACGCCTGAAAAACAAAGCAATGCGTAAGGTCGATTCTTCTTACCTTCCTATAGGTACTACAAATCTTGATATACGAGAAGTAGACACATTTCTTTTGAGATGTGGTTTCAAAACTGAAGACTTAGCCATTAACATACTAATACAAAATACTATGGAGATGGTTGTCTTTATAAATTATCACTCAAGAGATCGGAAAGTTGGTGCTGCGATAAGTTTAACTAGTCTCTCATACTTTTAAATGATCTAAACTAAAGATTTTAAACTTGAAGTGCCATCAATAATGAGGAACGCTTTGTCTACTCGATCAAAAAGAGGCATCTGAGTAGGATTTTCCTTTAATGCTGAACTAATCAAGAATCTACATAGCATTTCCCAAGCAGTAAGCAGTCATCAACGCAGACGTGTTTAAAGCACAAACTGAATTTTTTATGCATTTGTGACCACACCTGAACATGATATTCTTTGCTATAGATGTTGAGGCTGTTGCAGTGTTATCTTTCTTGCTGGGATATCTGCCTAGGACGTGTGCTGTCTCACTTCTCCTCTTATGTGGCGTTCAGACAGCTTGTCGCTGGTCCCGAGCAAGTAGTGCAGGGACATGTCGGCGCTGTAGCGCGAGGCTGGTACCTTGCGGCCCAGTGTCTCACACAGCGTGCGGGTGAGGTAACTATCGTTACCACAGCAGATACCAACGACCTGAATGCCAAGCTCCATGCAACGCTTGCCAAACTCCTTGATGTCAGAGCGGTTGCACTGCACAGGGTTCATATCTAACGGGAATATTGGGGCGCCTAGATATTGAAGATAAAAAAGTAATACATAAATAATAAGTTAACATTAACAGAATAGAGCAGCGACAGCAACTTTTAAAGTTTGTTTACAACAGTGGTTTCGGCTCTACCATGAACTATTCTGTTAACAGTCGGCATCTAAAATGCTATACACCTTTCTATCAGAAAAAATCTTCTAAAGATATGACTTTTTAACGTTCTTGCAAATTCCTTCAGGCCAGATTTACGAATAACGGTTCCAATTTCTCGTTCCTATTTGGGAGATGGTAGAAAAGTAGAGATTATGTCTAATTCTCCCACTCGGGAATATCTTATATGTCTTTGTGCCTAATTAGTCACACGTTTTGGAATTGTTTGGCAAACATCCAACATAATTTTTCAACCAAAACAACGAAATATTGAGTCCTACTAAAGTGCAATATTTATGGTGCAGCTCAGTTCCTCCAATTAGAAAGTGATACTCTCCAATGCACTGCTTCTTAATTAAAAGAGACATTATTCGTCCCATGTAGTGTGAAGGGCACCAACTGGGAACATTGTTTTTGGTATTTGCATGGACTTTGCTTTGCGAGAAAAACTGATCATATCGGAAGGTGCATTCTAGACCGTTAAGAGTAAATGCCTGCAAAATGTGTATATTACAGAGGATCATTAAATTCTCACGCGGGATAACACAGTCGTTTCCTGAAGTGTTTTTATGTTTTCTGTTGGCCGAGGGGTGTCCCCCGTTTCTAGCCCTCATCATGAGGATTACCGCCCATGAGGTTGGAAATCGTACATAAGCCTCAAGATGAGTAATTCTCGAATATTTTCAAATAAGTGTGAAGCATGATCACCAAACTTGAAATGAGCTGAAACATAGCATTCCTTTTAATTATTTTAAACTGCTGTGAACTTTGCGAATAAAATAAACGACCTAAATTAATTTGTAATTTTTCTAACGCGTATTAAAATCTTAGGTCAGCTTTGCATCTGTGAAAAGGGACAGGTAAAATGACCATTTACAATGGTTATCTTTTTTATCTTCTGTATACACGGACCTAATACACGTATAAATACATCAATAAAAACTTACCAGACAGCGGATCGGTTAAAGATTGGAAGTTTGGTTCCGCTTCAGTTGTACGATATGGAACTGGAATGGCAGCCACTGGTGTCTGGAATAATAGCAATGAAAACACTTAAAACATTACTATAATAAAAGGAGCATTTAGCTCGCGTGTAGGGGTGCTGGGGAACATTATGAAATCTATCTGTGTTTGCTGCACTGACGAATCCAAAGGAAACAGAAGTAGGCCTAGTGGGCATGTGTGAATAAGCAAGCGTTATGAAATTGGCACAGTTTTTGAACTTTCGAGTATGTCCTTGCACCAGTTAAACTCTGGTCTGTAATTGACCCACGGTGATTATATACCTTGATGCATTTCTGGATCTCTTCTATCAGCGGGAGCATGGTTGCTGGACCACGAGCGCAGTTCAGGCCAAGCACGTCAGCACCAGCCGCCTCAAGTCTCTTGAAAGTCTCGCAGATCTCTACTCCGTCAATCGTGGCTGGTCGGCCGTTAACTTCCTTCTTATGCCACGCCAAGTTGACAATGACAGGTAGACCTGAGTCAAAATGACCGTCTTTTGTTTGAGCAAGTCTGAGTTATTATTTTGTTGTCGACATTTCTGTAAGAACGGACTTCATTGAAAAGATGCCTTGGATATGGGAGCAAGTACATCAGATTCATTCATACATCTCACCGCATAAGCCAGCTGCTGACAACTTAGTTCTTTCAGCTGTAGTTGGTCACATTCTGGACATTTCGAACTGGTTCAAGCGTGAGATGGCCTGCAGTGGCTTCCGTTTGAAAGCTGTTAAAGCCGAATCATACTTGCCAGGAAAAGCAAACACACTCTTGACTTTGAGACATCAGATCACATTTTTGCTCTGCAAATTCGCCAAAATTCACTTCATTCTGAATCGGGTTAATTTTGTTGAACGTTTCTTGACGTCAAATTAGCCTCACTTTCGCATTCGCCTGAAGTATGAGGCAGCCCTAAAGCCAAGACGTTTATGAATTAGGGTCGTATAAATGTGTTTAATCATAGAACCACAGTTTTCTTTAAGTATACCGGGGCTGGTAATTCCGCGTGCACGTGACCCCGCAGGTGCATGAAAAAAACATTAGCCCCAAGCTGAACCAAAACTGAGAGGGCGCAAGTTCTTTTTAGCAAGGAGAAGCCCCATTGGTCTGCGCTAAACTTCGCTGGTTCACAAACGACTAGGAAAATCAGCACGCGTTACGGTCGCATCGCTACCAACAAAATGAACACTCCCGACCAAAATATGGCTATTTTCAACCAATGAGGGGATGCTTCTGCTCAAGGCAGATATGCTAGGATATCATACCCTCGGGAACGATTTTTGCATGACATTACGCGCACAGGTCGCTTCGATCGTCCCCAGCGTCGTAACGGGGCACTAGGAGGGGCAAGAGAGATATAAACGCTCCTGACGCACAAAGCACTGTGGGTTACTTACTGTCTTGATCCACGCACGTATATTCATTTCGCGGTCGAACAAGCTATGGGGCCTCATTAGCGCCACTTTTAGTATGTGATATATATATTATGTTATGTTTTTACTAACTTGCCGAAACAAGATGATAACTTGCCAAAGTAGGGATAGTAACTTGCCAGAGCAAGATAGTACGTTGTGGCCGCAATTTGTATTAATTTATACTCTATTCATGCGATGCACGGCTACCTGCCCTCATATGTTTTATGCAGCAGAGAACCAGCCTTTTTCATTAATGTGTTTCTTTTCAGATTAGCCATACCGAATAGGAGCTAATAAGGCTCTGTCCGAACTACTTGGCTTCGGCTAGAAATTACGCACAAGTCCATGGTAGTGATGGGAACCAGTTCCCACGAAAGCGGCGTGTAATTTCAAGCCACAGCCACATGATTCGATTCGAACTGGTGGGCAGTGTGTCATATCTTTATTTCGACAAAGCCTAATCGTGGTTGTTCGCGTGTACCCACACACGACCAACCCCAATAATCCTACAGTTTACCTTTGCCGTATTCTTTGACTGCTTCCAATGCTAGCAGTGCTTCACCAAAATCACTGAACGTCTCTGCGAGAATGAAATCAGCGCCTTCCTCAACAGCCCACTCGATCTGATCCTGAATAAAATAAACATAATTCGGCAACGGTTCTTCACTTTCAGATGAGAACGTGCATTCAAGGTAACCAAACAGCAAATTATAGCCAATTGTGACTATTACGGCCCAAATACAATCTATATTCAAATGTGTATACCCCAAACAGCAAAACAATGTGTTAAGCATGTTACATGTACGTCGATTATTTGAGCCATTTCTTTTTGTGGACACGCATTGTCGGAGGCCATCCTGCTTTGAAAATCATTTGCTCGCCCTTCAACAGAATTTGTGTGCTGACATGAGAGCTTTTGATTTGTCTATCCTCCTCACCCCGCTCGCTTTTACATCTGTTTCACTCAGCCTGAAGCTTAAATGGACAGTTACCGTGGGCGTCACCAGAAGGGGCGTAGCTCTTTCTGGGCGGGGAGGTGGGGCGCTACGCGCACAACAGTATCAGAATGGCAACTCGTCAACCAATTTGCCTTTGTTTTTCCTAGTTTTTTTCACCCCGCAATGCCAACTGTCATCGTATCTCTCTGTAGCTGCACAGCTTGTCCAGAGACCACCTTCAACGCCGTACTAGCGATCGCTGAGCGGCACGTTTTGTTTAATTATCTATTTATTACCTTGAACATATCCCTGATCTTTGCAGAGATGTCCGGATTGTCTGGTTCATAAATGTTGCTGTTACAGATGTTTCCGGCCATTAGCGATCCAGTTTGATCCGCTACCTCTCTGGCCATGCGCAGTGCTGTCCGATTCATTTTCTCAAGGTCTCGCTCACGGTCAATCAGTGATAATTTTTCACGATGGGCATAGTACTTCAAAAACAGAAAATAAACTGATTGATTTTAGAAATAAAGAATTAAGAAAATGACAACAAAAGCTGGGAAGATGATACTCTGTAAAAAAGGACAAAGTTTTCCATGTTATTTCAATAGCTTGTCCTTATTTTTGTACTTTTATTTGCACTTGTATGGAAGTAACCAGTTATAGGGAAACAAAGGGATACTTCAGGGCAGTGGCATGGCCCTGGGAGCCCCCCCCCCCGTTGAAATTCGGAAAGCAGAGAAAGGATAGTATTATTAAGAAAATGCTGAGACTTACGGCTCCCCACTTTAATATCAATTGGCATAATAAAGTACGACTAAGTAAAACCAAAACCTCATCATTTGCTATGGAGGCAGGACGATAAAATGTTTAGGGTAGATTCATTTATTTTAGGGCAGCCTTGTCAGTTAACAATTGCTGTGTCCTTTAATTGATTTGGAGAACCGGTGTGTTAACCAGACCTCTACAATGAAAGGTATGCAGTGGATATCCGACAAAAGTCCCAAAAGCATATTTTGCTTGTCGCTTTGTTCTGATTGGTCCATCTTTATGACGTGCCGTTGTCGTCAATACCCGTCGATAGCTAGTAAACCTGTCTGGATATATCGCCGATACTAGTAGAGCTCTTCAACAGGACATACAGTCATTGACACTGATGTCCGACTCACAGTGTATTCTCACGTTATGAACTTGATCGTGGAGACGCCTAACGTGGCGCACCACAACGGCAACATTTTGTGTTGAAAAGCCTTCAAATTTCTTTACATGGTGTGCTACAAAAAAATTCAGAAAATCTCAAAGACATTTAAGAATCTCTTTAAAGTCGATCAATTCTGGAAAATCATTGTTCTCTCTCCATACCAAACTTCCAGTACGAAGAAATCTATTCCGTCTTTTTTGGGGGGGGGCACATTTTCAATTTGCAGGAGAAAAAACCACGGAAATGGGGTCAAATTAAACTTCATCAGAACTTTGTTAGAGAAACACAAGCTTGAGATTTGTGCATGGGAATATTGGAGCTTGATCAAATTGCAATGCTTGTGAAAATAACTGAGGTAAAAATATTACTATTACTATACAGGCGAAAAATAAAAGTGTACACGTGTTAATATTTTACAGCATATTTTCCAACATGAAAATCCAATTTTATTTTTGCACCCAACTCTGACGGTTTAAAATTGGACGTTATGTTTTCTGCATTTCTACTAGCAAAGGCTGGTGCTATGATAACATGTTTAATCTGCTGTCTGGAAAGGAAGTTAAGTGCAAAAACATTTTTGTTGAAAATGTCCAATCAGTTTTCCCGCTGGTAGAAAAGTAGAAAGCATAATCTCCAAGGATATGAAAATAATAAACAAATCAGTGAAGGTGATTTTCGTCTTAGCAAGTGATTAGGCTCAACCCAATCACCTATTTGAAATTGTTCCATTTTATCTTTCTCCTTTGCGTGAACGCCTGAACTTCAAAGCTCAATCAACACTGATCTTCGACCCTAATTCCGAGGTGTCCCTAACACCCAATCATCTACCGTTTTTCATTGCACAAACTCTCTACCTAAAATCATTACTTTTTATTACCGTAAAAGCCAAAACCACGTCACTTCCTGCCCTGTAAAACTCTTCGTATTGCTGGCGAACTAGGTGCGGGTATTCCACAACAACCTCCGGTACATAGGCTCCGGCCTTCAAATAGCCGCGTCGTTCAAAGACGTGAAGATATCCCTCCGCGATCACCACCGTCTCGCCGTCACGTAGGCGTTCCATCAGTCCTACATGTAGACAGACATAGAAACAGACTATCAGTCTTTTTCTACTGAAGCAGGGGCGGTTGCACTGCATGGGGCACAGGAAGGAAGGAAGGAGGGAAGGAGGGAGGGAGGGATTTCTCAAAGGAGGATTTGCATTTGGCCGCGCTGGCAATCAACTTTTTTAAGATGTAAAAAGTACACTGGAAAGCGCGAGAGATAAAGTTACAGATATTGTTACTCCACTGACACTGCTTTTGCACATCCATCAGTGGCCCCAAAATTGTGTACGTGTCACGGCCACAGATAGAGAACAAAATGGCTGTGTATGCATACACGCCGTGTTGCCGGGGGGGGGGAGTGCAGGATACAGAAAGCACCCTTCAAGCACGATGAACGCAAGGTGTAACGCCGTAAAGCGCACAGTACGCCATCCACGTTCCAGGACCCTAAAGATTAGAAATTGCCACATGGTTTTTTCTGAACACGATTTATATTACTATCAAAGGGAGTATTTCTGCAGTTTCTCCGAAAAGGAGTTTTGATATTTCGGTTTTGTTTCCAATTTTTAGCTTGCAAATTCTTGACGGAAAATTGTTTTTTTCGAGCAGAATTTTAGATTCTGAATTCAGCAACAATTTTGTTCAGAATGTTGAAGTCGTTTAAACTTTGCCTTCACCCCCCGAAAAGTGATTTTTCCAAATCTGATTGCAGTCATTTTTCAAGTTGCAACCCTCAACTTTCTCGGGCACTTTAGGACCATTTTTCAACCATAGTTTGTAGCCATTCTGCTCTAATATAAAAGCTCAAAGACCCAGGGAGTTGATCCTGGCAAGGATTTACACAATCTCACCATTTGGGGGCCAAACAATCTCCTTTTTCAAAAGATAATGTGGGGGCACTTATAATGCTAATGAGCTGGCCAGAAATTCTCACTTGAATTAGTGGACTGCACCCTCGCACCCACAGTCATTTGGCAAAAAAGGAGAAATTCCTCCTGACATACACCCAGCTCGTTGTCGTCAACCATTTGGATAGAAACGCTTATTTTATCGTGTACACTATATGTGCTGATCAGTAAATGTACATTTATACAAAAAAAGGGGGAAACGAACTTGATGAATTTACGGCGAAGCTAGTCTCCCTGTTTTATTTTAAATTCAAGAAAAATACCCCACCGCAAACTTTGTAAGAGTGACCAACCCTGCATTTTCCGTGGGGGGGGGGTCCAACGGGATAAGAGCTGGCTAGCCCGTTGGTTCTTTTGGTAACTCTTTTTTTTAATTTTAAAATGTGTTTTTTTCCTGTGTATATCATGCCACTGTAAATGACATAAAGTAAATCTCGAAAACTGAACTTAATGAAACTAGACCTGTGGTGTTTGTTACAGTTACAAACACAAGTTGACCAAGCAGTATCAATTTCCAGTTTCATGAAGTTAGAGAAGTGTGGTGTATGTCGGAAAATCTAGTCAGCCTCATCAAGTAGGCCTATTATATGTGTTTAATCAAACGGAAGCCAAATGAGGAGGAAACGAATCCTGCAAAATTTGTCGCTCTATAACTTGCAGTATGTGGGCATCACTGCTTTGAAACGTCAACAACGATTTCTTTGTTCCTATAACAAGTGGTTTCCTCCACTTTCTTGGAATTATGGCAAACTAGTCTCAAACGTAAACCAATACATGTACTCTCGTCTTTGATACCATAAGAGGGCGTCCATTCTTATTATGATGCCAGCAATCCTTGTTTAGTGCTCCACATTCCACTCATGACATTTTCTTATTTTGGTGTGTGTAGAAAAATCCTTTTTCTGTTTTGGTTATACCTCAATATCGCTGCAATTCCTGTCACCCCGAAAGTTCAGATCAAGTAACGTTGCCCCAAAGCACGGTGGTCTACCATGTCTCTAAATTTGAACGTGCATTTCTTTTATTCTGAAAATGAATTACGGAAGACGTCATCAGCTTCTAACTTCACATGTATTGTTGTGTATGGGCCACCGTATCAATAAAATTTCGAGTTTTACAGCACATGTCGCCACAAACATCTACTGACAATGCATTTTTGACATTTTTGACCTGTTACGAGAGAGTGCTCGAGTATTTCATGACTTCACAGTCCTGTTTTGAGCAACATATGCTATCTTACTTAAACTACGTCGTTGAAAGCAATTTCCTTTCTTTAATCAATTTGAATTACAAAGCAATTCTAGTTTTGCCCAGAAGCAAGGGTCAGGTAATTTTACGTACACGAGAAAAAAATGCAGAGCTAAATTTGCTCTATTACTCTATCCAGATATTTCACAAGAGATTCTATGTGGATTTTTAGAAATTAACAATGTTGAAGTTTACGCCTGATGTCAAAGCGACGTCACGAAAATACGTAGGCTTACTCTCCACATCAATGTTTATGCTAGGCACTAGGTTTTCACTCCAGTATCCTAAACTGTTCGAAATATATTGACCTATGTCAGTATGTTTATGATTTAATGAACATTGATCCTTTATTAACCTATTACACTTTTAACCCACAAAAAATTGAAAAGAAATCGAAAGATCAGTGACCAGACAATAATCTAATTTGGGTTTGAGAAATCTTAGGCCAGGATGTTGATATGCATGTTATTGGGCCCTGAACAGTGCTGAGTTTACACTTTGGACTGTACCCATAACGGACCTTTGTAGATTAATCAGGTATGGGAACCAGACGAGTCAAATACATGTAGGTTGGCGCCCTCTACCGCTACTGCTATTCAGAGGTGCTTGCTAACCAGTCGAACTTTGGAGACAAACAATGTGAGTCAAGATTCAGCCGCCAATTACACTGGAAAGTATATTATCTTGACCTCCAGGGTAAGTGGAAGTTTAATGAGGTAAGATATCACTCAAAAACAGAAGTTCTTTTTTACATCATAGGTCGGGGGAGTGGGTTAGCGTAGCGGTTCTTTCCTCGCTTTGCACCAATGAGGCCCATTTGCTTGCAAATGGAATTGCCAAAAAATGCTCATTAACGGAGGGGCTGGGCGCTGACTGGCCTTCGAAGTCTCTCAACATTCTGCCGTACATGAAACTACCTATAAAAATACACAGAATCAAAAATGCACGCGCCTCCACGGACATGGTACGCTTCCGTAAAAGTGCCTTTGCCCGTGAAAAACCACGAACGCGTATTAATCAGCCTCCCTTGAACGCGTATTAATCAGCCTCCCTTGAACGCGTATTAATCAGCCTCCCTTGAACGCGTATTAATCAGCCTCCCTTGAACGCGTATTAATCAGCCTCCCTTGAACGCGTATTAATCAGCCTCCCTTGAACGCGTATTAATCAGCCTCCCTTATCTAAGGAGGAGGGGGAAGACAGCTACATTTAGTTCAACCAGAACAGAATTATTTTTATACTTGTTCGGCAAACCGAAGTCAACAGCTACAATTTTTAATCAACAGGCGCTGTATGAAAAAGAGATAAGAAGGCTCAATTAGTCTAGTGTCAAATTTCTGAACATTGTGGTCCTCAGACAAGCCCGCTTAGTCTGGATTGAACCAGTTTATTCTGGCTGGCTGAACGCACGTGATTTATCGGGTATGACAGTCCTTACAGGGTTTAAACAGAGACACTATTGGACATGCATTGCTTATAAGATTGATGTCATCTGCTTTGTTTGAAAATTACCCTGGATGTCAAACATGCCTGGACAATAAATAAATGCATTTCCTGGACTTCGATTATATTAGTCGATGGAACTACGCCACCTTTATCTGATCCTACTTCAAACATACGGTGTTATGGTTGCTCCCCTTATTGTGAACTACGAAGGCCAAGGCAAATGCCACCACATTCATTGTCATACAACGTGTTAAACAATATCGAGTTAGCAGCGTGAATGCCGCGCAATCCCCCAATTTTATACTCGTTTTCGCGTTGAGCATACTGCCCTTTATGTATAGTCCTAGCAGAAAAAAACAAACGCAAACAAAAACAAATAACTGACGAAAATGTTTTGTCTCTCCATTATTTCTCAAGTGTAACTTGTTTGATAGCCAAATAATTTCGCCCTCCTGGCAAGGCAGATTTTTGGCTTCGTAAATGTTAGCCTGAAACTGCTCATAAAGCACATTATGCACTTTCTGTGCCTTCAGAAAATTTCCTTGCCCTTTCATTTCAAATTTTTGGAAGAAGTAGGCCCATACCTTTAACTTTTCCTGGCATCTTGATGTTTCGTCTGTCGCCGTGCTAAGGCAATTCTGCGCTCGACGACTGCTGGCTTGGCGTGTGTACAGGAAGGCGTACATTCCTGGTATTTATGGACCTCTCTTTTGCTACGTAAGCGCAGTTTTTGGCGAAACTATGGCCGGCCGTAAGTAAAAAAAAGAGTAATTCACAAAATATCACAACTTCTCACAACTCTTAAAACACTAAACAATAAACACCTCTACAAAAAACCCAAATGAAGTGAACATTTAAAACTGAAGTAAAATGTGATTTTTATTTTTCTTTGCCTGCATAAGGGTTGTATCTTCGAGCTGTGACAGCAGGTAATCTATTCCTTTAGTAAATGATTATAGTGGCTTTATTGCATACTGTCCAGCTGTTATAGGTTGAAAAGTTATAAGTAGATTCCAAGACCAACTCAGACCCTGCAGACTAGGATGATGTGTGATTCTATTTCAGAAATAAACCGAACATGAAGCATGCTAACGTTAACGGTTCTTAATATTAAGATTTCACACACAGTTTTGAATGAGTGCTGTATGTCATCTAAGCTCACTTAATCTGAACAGTTAGGCTAGGTTAATGGGGCTTGGTTGTAAAACCATTAAGATATAGGAAATGATCAGATGCCGTTTTTGAAGTCGGGGAATGCTTGCAGTATGAAGCGAAAATTGAATGTCAAATTGCATTCACCTCCATCATTTTTTCTCTACAACACAAATCCCGCTGAAATGCAAAACAAAGAGAAGAAATGGGTACATTTTAATCTAGTTACACGTTTTGAATCAGTGTGCTCCACTGTACTGTTGCCGAAGAACCAAGGGGTATAAATCCGAAAATGCCACATGTACCTCGTAGGATATAGAAATTCGTTAAAATACAAGAGAAAAGGGACTGCCTCCTCTAGTTTTGGTAAACATACCACTAAACCTTTTTACTTTGCGTATATATTAAAATTATGCGAGTAGACTTTAGCTTCTCAAAAAGAGCCCAGAGTTTCGAAAGGTGATGTGGGCAAAATGAGAATAAAATTGGACACATTTTCAGCATTTCACAGTATGCACCAATGTTGTTTCCCTTCCCCTTGTACTCCTCTCTTTAATATTGGAATTATCATTACGAAAGCGTCCAAATCCCCTATCCCTTGCAAACCGATTACCTGCATGGGATGACTAATTAGTATTTTAGTATAGTTTATTAGTATTTTAAATAATTTCATTTATTTCCACTCAAAGGGGCCAAATTCCACCATTGTTCATTACAGGCATTACTAGTTCCAAGGTACCGATCGAGCTAGCTGAGGCAGTGGGGGTGCAATTGAAAGAGCCTGTCATGGGGGTAAGTTGAAGCTTTGAAAACACGCAAAATTCTTTGAGCCTGTAAAAAACCATTAGCGTGTACACTGCATAGATTGGTTCCTACCCCCGTGGAGAACTGGTAGCTGCATATATACCGGTACAGGTAATCTAGCCCTAGTGACATCACAAAACCTTCCGTTTTTGCACCTATTTTGGGTCATTACCTGTATTTGGATGTCATCTTTCTTGGACTTTGGTAATACTGATATTCCCCAGAGTTTAGACTGTAAGGATAAAAAAAATTTATAGTATTGGGACTAGATTTTACGTGGTGGTACATGCACTTTAGCTGTATCCCACATAACGCAAATGGACAGTTTCGAAATGCCATTCCTAGCCTCACGTCAGAGGTTGACTGTCCTGGGAAGGGAACAACAGAGATAGGCATTTTCTGCAGGTATGAATCCTTGACTCTAGTGGGAATTACCTGTATGTCCTATGCGGCATATACCTTGCACTATTTGAAATTTTGTCATTGATCATATCTTACATAGAATTTGACATTAAATTTAAACCATATGACGTCACCTATTGTCAGAGTGTGGATTCGGATCTACGAATCTGTTACACTGGTCAAAAAAGTGGATTCGGAATTACGAATCCACACTTTGAATTACGAATCCACACTTTGAACAATGTAAAATAAATGTACAACTGTGCAGACGACATCAAACCCATCACACGTGCATTTTTTTAATTTCGTTAAAAGACCGCACCTTTGCGGAACGCAGTTTACACAATGTTTCTTGTTTTGTCATTTTCTTCAAATTACTGCAACTTTCACCTAAAACTGCAATTTCACGCTACACATTATTCTCAACACTTACCTTTTTTTCTTCACATAAATAAATCAATACGGGAGCTTAAATACTTGGGGATAAATTCTTATAACCTGACGCAACTTTTGAAATCGAAAAAAAATCACGTTTTTGGCTCATAACTTGTCCATCCTAGAGTCCACTTGCATAAAAGCACTGTGAGGAGCTTGTGGGGAAAGTCTTTCATGGAGTTTTGATGGCAAAATTCTGGTGAATTTGGCGCATTTGTATTGTGTTGACGCCATGTTTTGGATGCACACAGTAAAAATGCACCAAGTTGACCCGAATTTTGGCCCCAAAACTCCATGAAACACTTTCCCCACAAACTCCAATCTATGCTCACATGCAATTGGACTTTATGATGGACAAGTTAAGAGCCAAAAATGTGTTGCTGTTTTTTCCGGTTTAGAATGTGGCGTCAGGTTGGAATTTTTTTCAATTTTTTTTATTGATTAATCACATATTAAACTCTTCAGTCATTCTTTTGCCAAATGTTTTAAATGGAATTAATATAACTGTCACATTTAACTTGACTTATATTGACCATTTGATTCAATACTGGCAACTTTGTACAATCAGTCAAAGTTTGATATTAACATTTAAAGTCATGACACGACCATCTGATCCTTTTTCAGTGACGGTCGAAGGCCCAGACTGTGCGACCGTTGTGTTTATTTCTTGATCATACAATGCTTCACTGATATTCTTTTTCTGACCGCCACTAGTTCTTTTTTACGCACGGACAGCAGTGGACCTGTGACCTGTG
The DNA here is from genome assembly GCF_054643075.1 of Acanthaster planci. Taxonomy (NCBI): domain Eukaryota; kingdom Metazoa; phylum Echinodermata; class Asteroidea; order Valvatida; family Acanthasteridae; genus Acanthaster; species Acanthaster planci. The sequence goes on from NC_141791.1 coordinate 7,424,449, forward strand.
GTTTCACAAATCAGTTGTTCGTCAAAGCTTTTAGTCAACAGTCTAAATGCTGCTGTTGCTCTCAGGGAATGATTGGTTCCAAAGCCAGTCAATTGGGCACTTTTGCACAAGTGTGCGACAGTTCCAGTGATTTGGTTTACACCAAGAGGTTGACGAGAATACCATGTATCTGACTTGGGTTTTGCCAGTGGACGCAAATAAAACGCTGAACTACATTTGGGATCGGATGGTCTATGGGCCAGGTATTTTAGGTACAACTCAACAATGCATCTTTTAGGGTTCTCAGTGCTTTCATATGCACGCACGCATTTTGGTGTCAGCTTGCAGTGCTTCAACCCACTTTGTCTGTTTTTTGAAACATCCTCCGTATAGAGCAAGTAGCGAGATCCGTCACTGTCCCTTTGGACTGACAGCTGTTAGTTCTCAAATCTCAACTGGCGGTGTTCAGATCCTGCTCGCAGGGCAAATTGAATTAAAAAAAGATACAAAATTGTGTCTACAAGTCTCTGTGGAGTTTCATCGCCAAGCACTCCAGTCTCCCACAAAGTCTCCTCCTCGTCTTCTGTTATCACCTCAGCCTGTTGACGACGAACACGGTGTCTCTACATACATCTTGAAAATAGTTCGCGGTACCCGCTGCTTCATTTGACTCGGACCGGCCAGCCGACCCCGGCAAGCTCGGTGGTCGAGTTGTTAAGATATCTGCACTAGTAAGCAGGAGGTCGTGGGTTTGAGTCCCACCCGAGTAAGCTTATGAGGTTTTTTTCGCAAGCTCTCGGACAAGCACTGAGCATACAGTGCTTATTAATATACGTTGGGTGAGGGCAAAACCTGTTATATATAATTAACATCTCCCCAACGCAAAAATACATCTTGAAAACGGTGTCCTTGCGCTGTAAGCTCTTTCATTTGAGGCCGGAGCCGGAGATTTTTGTCAATGTCTCATTTTTGCTGAGACGATGATGAAAACATTATATGACATAAATTGTTTACAATGGTATTGATGGACACATGAGTAGAATCTACGGGATGATATCTTGTTTTCATTTTATTTCAGTTATTTTTTTGTTATTTTCCCCCATTTTTTCTTTTTACCTTTCTGGTTTTTTTGTGTTAGAAGGGGGGGTCGACCCCCATATTCCTCCTGAATCCGTGCCTGCCGTACCTTGGCAAAAAGAAAAAAATGACCGAAAGGTAATCCTTGCCTAAGACCTATTGCAAACGCAATAAAACCAAACCTAATAGTTGCTTTATGAATGTTAATGACAATAAAGATTACATGATAGAAGTCACACAGACTTGAAAGCGAGTAAGCTATGCCAAGGCCATGGATGAAATACTCCTTGGGACACATTTTTGTAATCATCTGCAAATGCAATATAACATGAAGCCGGCACTGAAGCAAAACAAACAATACCTGAATTATGCATAATTTGTCGTACACATAATCTGTGCACAAAAATAAACACAAAAACCGGCAAGCGACACAATTAGGCAATAATTGACGAAGCAATGCGTTTGTAAAATCAAAAAGAACAAAGAAGAGGATAGGCATCATTCTTACTTTTTACACACAACAGTAGTGCAATGAAAATCATACAGTTACATCATCCATATTATTTACAGGACCTATATTCATCTCTGCTTATACTTTGGCATCATAATAAGACCGAGCTGTCGGTGATTGTGCGACTACGGTTCAAATCTCCTAATTACCATGTCTTTACATAATTTCACTTGAGTTCTGCTCATGAAAAGAGCCACGCCCAAAATCAACGCGTTGCATATAGTCATTGCCGAACGACTCCAACACTGAGTCGATCTTTCGACGCTCTACATGGGTAGTCGCTCCTGTTTCATACGTCGAACTGCTCATGACCTATTTTCAAATCTCGGGAATAGTACGGTTCGGCAAGAGTACGGTTGGGCAAGATTCTAATTCACCAGTAGCCCATGAACCCGGTGTCACTATTCCTCAGTATCGACAGAAAATCAGCCGTGATTCGCTGGCTGTTCTTGACAAAAATTCCATCTCTCTTCTACTGTTTCATCCAATATTTTCGAGGCTACGCAGTTCAGAAACAATCTCACCGAAAGGAAAAATAAGCAAGAAAAGAGATTATATAAGCACTGGTAGAAACTGATTTCATAAAAGGATCTTGCCAATAAATGGCATATCTAGTCTGTTTGATATAACACGTTTCATTATCGAATTATCGCCTATATGCCAGAAAACAATAGCACAAGTTCATTCTGTGATTTTTATACTACAAATCTTGATTTAAAATCGTGGCAAAGACAATTTGCCTGTGTAACTTAGTCAAGAAGTCAGAAGGTGACATATTATTAAACACAATCTCCTTCGTTGACGACCAATGAAGTGTTTAAAATGGAAGTGGCCCTCAAGACCCACTACTTTCAGTAGGCATATTGTTGATTAACGCTTTCCTGAATTTCATTTTTTTATTGAGCGTCAGTTTTTGGCGGATACTGGTGCATTATAAGTGTTCTGTATTATTTTTATTATTAAGTGCACTATGGAAAGCATTGTCTCCTCCTTGATATACAGGCAGTCAATACTTCTATCCGTCAAAAGCGGCATTAAGGATTTTCCTGACTGAAATAATCAAGACTCTGCATAATACATGTATTTCTCAAGCCGTGAGCATACTAGGGACTGATGTGTATTAAGTGAAAGTAACTTGTTACTGAAACTCAAGAATTTTATGACCAAACCTGAAGCTAGTATTCATTTATATAATATGCATGTTAAAGGCAGAAAGCGTTTTCATCTTTCTTCTTGGCGTTCTCTGCCTAGGTTGTGTACTGTTTCCCTTCTCCGCTTATGAAGCGTTTGGAGAGCTTGTCGTTGGTCCCGAACAAGTAGTGCTTGGACATGTCGGTGCTGTAGCGTGAGGCTGGTACTTCGCGGCCCAGT